>NW_025953592.1:120557-375414 GCF_022495145.1 Xylaria bambusicola | reverse complement strand
TACTTTATTATTAAGCTATATATAAAATAAAGTTAAATTTAATAATTATTAAAATTAATAATATTATAAAGCTTTATTTAATTATAAATATTACCCTATTAAGCATTATTATATTGCTTAATTATAAAAGTCTTTACTTTAATTATAAATAATAAAATAAAGGTATATTATATAGTTAAACTGGAATTTTATAAATATATATATAAAGAAATTATATAAAAATAATTTTAATGTTAAGCTATATTTTACCTATATTAAAAATATATATAAAAAAATATAAAATAAAATTATTTATAATATTAATTAAAATAGTTATAATTATATTATAAATAATAAAGTATTATTTAATAATAATATAATTATAATTAAGAAAATACTTTTATTTAAATATAAATATAATATTATTATAATATATAATAAGTTTAAAATAAATATAAAATAGCTTTATACCTTTTTATTAACCTAATTATTAATTATATTAAAATAATTTTAATAAGTTAAAAGGAGGTATAAATATAATTTAATAAAGTAGTATTAAATAGCTATAATATTAATATAAAATTTAAATAGGTTAAATTAAAGTTTTACTTTATTATTATTTATAGCTTAAACGTTATTAATAATTATTTTAAATATAAATACCTATTAATTTTATTTAAAGAATTTAATAAAGCAAATAATCTTAAAAGTTATTATAAATAAAAGTTAAATTTAAATAAATAATAATTTATATATAATATAAATATAAAAAGACTAATAAGCTTATATATTTAATATATTTTAATATACCTATAATAATTAATAAAATTAAACTTATTAAATAAATAATTAAGTTTAAATAAAAAACTAAAATTAAATTAATATATATATTTAATACGCTTAATATAACTATAATATATTAATATAGGTAATATAGCTATAAGGTTAATATATTTATTATAGTGTTAATTTTTTATCCTTATAAACTATTTATATTTCTTCCGGAAATTTTTATCTTTAAAATCTGAATTACCTTTATAGCTCGAATAATCATTGGATAAAGGGCTAACGGATCTACCGCAGCCTTAGCTTAAACCACCCTTTCCATTATTATCGTTATTATTATTACCGCCTAATATAAATAATGTTAATAATATTAAAGAAATAAGTATTATTAAGGTTATAACCTTTTTAAGCAATTTAATATTGTAGCATCTTATTATACCCTATTATTTATAACCTAAATAATTGTTTAACTTTCCATTCTAGTCCTTCTTTAATATTTTTAAGTTTTAATAATAGTTAGGTTTATTAAAGCAATGGGTTTTTATTTACTTTATATAGTTAATTTATATAAAAGAAGTTAATTATCTTTATTAACTTTAAAAGGTTTAATATATAGCTATATCCTTTTTCTTTAAGTATTTTAAAGGGTTTAACCTATTAGGAGTTTAATTAGGTAGTTAAACTATTAATTATAAAGCTTTTCTTTTTTAAAAAGACCTTATCTCCTATATAGAAGTTTATTAAACATTGCTTTTTATTTATTTATACTTTTTATCTCATTTATATAGCTTTTGCTATTTTATAAGCTGCTTTTTATACTTTATAGGTTTATTATATTAACTGTTAGGCTAACCTTTTAAGTGCTATCTTTTTAACGATATTTAATAAGGGTAGCAATAAAGGGTTCTTTATATTAATTCCTATTAGGAACTTTAATAGTACTATATTAATAATTAAATATTAAGAGGTATTATATACGAAATTTAATATAAATAAATAAGGGCTTTAATTATTTTAATACTTATTAATATAAAAGTATAATTATTAATTTAGCTTTTAATTTATAAACTTTATAGCTTTTTATATTTAAGGGTAAAGGATATTCCTATATTAATATTTAATATAGGTTAATTTATTAATTTTTATTAAAGAGTATAAAACGAAGAGTTTTACGTTATTTAAAATTTATACCTTTAAAAAACTTAAAAAACGGTAGGTATATTTATAATATTAATATATTATATCTTCCGCTATATTGTTTTTTTTATTAGGTATTATAATTAATAAGTAATTAAATTTATTAATAAATATTTATATATAATTATAGCTATACTTATTTAAGGGTATATCTTTCCTATTAATTATAATATAGCATTAAATAGCTATAGGGATTAATAATAGGTATAATAGTTTAAATGTTTTATTTTAAGGAATTATATTCCGTTAATAATTATAATAATTATAAATATATATTTAAACATTTCGTTTTAATAAAAACTAATAGTAATCCTATTTAATTATTTTAATATATTTATTTTATTTAAAGTAAGTAACGATTATTAAATAGTAGGCTTCTTTAATTAGGGCTATTTAAAAATAAACCTTTAAATTAAAGGTTTATTTTAAAATAATTAACCAATAATCTTTATATCTTAAACCTTATTTTTTGTTTTTTTATTAAATTAAGTCTATTAAGTTGGAGCTATATAGCACTATTACCTCCTTTTCTATAGCGGCTACTGGCCCTTTTAAGGCCTTAAATAAGATTAAGGGTATATTACGTTTTTTAGCTTTACAGGCTTTAATAGTTAATAGATTAACTATTTTACAAAATAGCGCATTTATTACTATATTCTTTTAATTAAATTAGTATTAAAAGGTAATATTAAAGTTAAATAAAAAGTTTACTTATTTTATTTATTTTATAAAAAGGACTTTTTTAATAGTAAAATATAATAAAGCTTAATAGTTAATTATTATAAAGAACTTTATATTTAATAGCTTTAAATAATTATACTTTATAGTTTAAACTATAATTAATAGTTCTTTATCTTATATAGGATAAGTTTATTTAATTAATAATATAATTTTTAAAAAGTATTTTATAAGCTTTTAAGTATTATCTTTTTATTATTATTAAATAGCCCTATTAATAGTATTTTAAAAGGTATTGGTTTTAATTTTAATAGGTTAATTAAATTAAAAGAAGGCTAATATTAATACTTTATAAGCTAGCTTTTTTATTAATTCGAAAGCTTTTTATTATTTATTACCTATTTTAAATAGTATACCCTTTTTAAATAAATAGTTTAAAGGTTTAACTATATTATTAATATAATATATAAATATTTAAATAAAGTTATATAACTTTAAAAATAAATAAATAGTTTAAATATTAATTAGGTTTTTAAATTTTTAACTAATAATAGCATTTATCTTTTTAGGGTTTATTTAAATACTTTATTTAACCTTTAAAATTATATTTAAATAGTTTATAAAAGTTATATTAAAGCAGGATTTTTTTATATCTTTTTAAAGCCTAACATTATAAAAGTAATATATTACTTCTTTATATTATTTTTAATACTTTTTTTTATTATTTATAAATATTAAAACATTATTAATATAAGCATTAATAAAAAGGTTAAATAGTTTATATAATTAAAAATTAATAAAGTTTTATTATTAAATAAGGCTAATCTTTAATTTAAAGGGTAGGATTAATTATTAAAACACTTTTTATTAGGTTTAAAATACTATTAAATATTAGAATTTTAAAGCTATTTTTAATTTATAAAAAGCTTTAATAATATTAAGCTTAATATAATATTTAACTCTTTAGTTATTATATATAATATTATTTAAATTTAGGGTTAAAATAATATAATCTTTTAAATATTTATTTTTTTATTAATAATTAATATAAAACTATTTTTTAATTAAGTTTAATTTAAAGGTAAAAAAGATAGGGGAAGTATTTATATTTATATAGGGTTTAATAAAGCTATAAGTTAGCAATTTATTTATTATTTCTTTCTTTAATAATAGATATTAAATTAAAGTTTAATATTAAGGGGAGCTATTTAAGGGGTTATTAATAATAATTTTAAGGATTATATTATATCCTAATTATAATAGGGGTAATTTATTAACTTTTACTTTTAAAAAGAACCTTTTTAAATAAGCTAGCTCTTTAAGGATTAAATAATAAATTAATTTAATATATTTAAGGTTTTTATTTTATAGGAAGGGAATATATTTATTATTAAAGGTTTTCCAAATCTTTTTTAATATTATTATAGCTACCTTTAAAGCTATTTTAATAAATTTAATAGGTATTAATTTATTTAGGAGCACCCTTTTCTTTTATTATTTCTATTTAGGGTTTAATTTAATCTTTTTAATAAGTTGTTAAATAATCCTTTTGTTTTAGGATTGCTTTATTTTTAGGCTCTTTGGTTAGATATTTTTTCGAAGGCATATAGCTAATTGTTTTAGAATAATATATTTCTTTTTTAAAGCGGTATTCTTCTGGTTAACGTCCTATTGGATAATAGGGTTAACTTATTAATTATTAGGAAACTTTTACACGATTTTAATTATAGGTAAGAATAAGACAAAGGGGAATAAATCTTTTAATTAATATAATATCCAATAGGTATAGTCCAAAGTAACCTTATTTTTAGTTAATTATTTTAAATTAATTATAACGTTATATCCAATATTAATAATTTAAAAGGTTTAATCTTTAAACTTTTATCCATTTACTTTTAAAGTAATAATAAGGTGTTAATTAATTATATTAATAGATTATCCTTAATAGTTATTTAATTATTATAATTATTTTAAAGTAATTAACTTAGCTTTTAATTAATAGTTAATGTAATAAGCTAATTTATAACTAATTATTAAATATATTTAAGCTTTAATATTATATAATATAATAGCTTTTATTCCAAAATTATTTATTTATATTTAAATAGGATATATAAATTAAATAATATTTTAATTACTTTTTATATAAGTTAAAGATAATTTATAAATTATTAAGAAGTTTTTTAATAGTTTAATTAATTTTCCAATTTAAATTTAATAAAAGAAAAGTTAATAAGCTTTTCTTTACTTTCCTTATTTTATATTTAAACTATATTCTTACTTTTTTTAAGGCAATCTATAATGTAGTATTTTATTTTATTATAATTAAAGCAGGTATTATTCTTTTAATAGGTTTTTTTCTTTTCTTTTAAAAGCTTTATCCTTTTAAGCTTTATTATAATATTCCCTTTATTTATATTCTTTTTATTATTAAAGTTATAATTAATAAAGCTAATAATTTATCTTTTCTTTTAATAATTATAATAATAATTATAATTATATATTACCTTTATTACCTTATTATAAAAGTATTTATATAGTATTAATAAATTAATATTAATTTTAAATACTTTAATTTTAAGGTTAAAGTTAATATATTTCTATAAAAACTAGGACTATTTAAATTTAAATAACTTTAACTTTAATATTAAGTTATTAAATCGAAAAATAAACTAATAAACGTTAAAACCTAGCTTAAAGTAAAACTTATTTAAAGCGTTTTATACCCAGGTAGCTTAATTTAGGTTATAATAAGCTATTTCCAATATTTACACCATTTTAGCTAAATTATTATATAGTTAAATAATGGAGTAAAAGTAAATTTTAATAGCTTTTTTAATATCCTCCTTTAAAAGGGATATAATATAATATATTTAGCTTTTTTTAATATAATATATTATTATATTTTTTTTAAGTTTATTAACTAACTTTCCTAATTAATTATTAAATAAGTTTTTATTTCCGGAAAAGGTATTTAAATTAATTCTATAGGTTTTAACCTTCTTTATATATTTTAAGTTTAAGCTTACAAAGTTGCCCATTAAGCTAATTGTTTTAAAAATAGCTTATATAGCTATATTAACTAGCTTAAAGTTAATTCTACCAAAGGTACTTTTAATTATATTCTTTTATAGCGTTAAGGTTAAGCTACCTCTTTTTATTTAAGCTTAAAAAGTAATAATCTATTTTTATAGCTATTAAATTAAAGCAGCTTAATTGGTAACATTTATTTTATTTATTAATTAGGATAGTTCTATTAATCCTTTATTTAAATTAAGGTTTAATAGTAGAAGTATTATATCTTCCAGTTTAAGGTTTAAAAAGTTTTAAAAGCTATTTTTAAATTTAATATTAATTTCTTCTTTTTTAATAAAAGGGATAGGGTTTAAGGTTAATTATTTATTAATTATAGGAATGTTAGGTATAATATATAATAATAATTGTTAAAATCGTTTTAGGTTATTTATTTTAACTAGGGTCTTTTTAATTTTAAGGGGTATAGGGTTTAATTTTATTAATTGGGTTTATTATAAAGTTATATTTATTTATCGTTAAATATAGGATATAATAATAAGGGGGAAAGGTTTAATTTATAAATTGTGGATAATAACGATTAAATATAAGTAATATACTTATATAACATTTATTAATAAAAAGGAGGAGCTTAAAATAGTATTATAATTAGGGGTTTAAAATATAACTATATTAATACTATAAATGAAGATTTTAAATTAAGGAAAAAAGAAAGGAAAGATAAAATTAAAATATAAATATATATAGAAATATATATGTATTAATAGCTATTATAAGTTATATAACTTTATTATTATAGATTTTATATATCTTTATAATATCCCTTTATAATATATATAATATTCCGGTATAATATATATTTAATATATTTATTATAATAATAATAATATAATATTATATTTAATATTTAAATTAATAAATTTAAAGGAAAGTTTAATATAATAATTGTTTTAATATTTTAATATTATTTCCTTAATATAATATTAATTATTATTACTTTTATTAAGTTAATTATTATTAAAATTAAATAATAGTTATATTATTACTTATTTAATAAAAGGTAACTTTTATATTTTTATTAATTTATAAAATATTATTAAAACTATATTATTTATAACGCATCTCCCACTTGACCTGGCCACCCCCTTAACCTATATAAAAATCTAATATTTCAATATATAATAACTTAACCAATATTAGTCCTACGATTTAATAATTAGTACCTTTAAATCCATTATTTAAAGAGGAATCCAACGGTATTTTTTACTATTTTTTATAAAATTTATTAAGCAAGATATTAAGCAATACGCTAAAGGGGCGCTAAGCAAGGATTAATTTAGCGCTTACTTTAGCGTATTACTTAATAACTCCGCGAATGCAAGTCGTAAAAGTTAGTAAAGGGTACCGTTGAATAGCTCTTTTTATTATAAATCCAACGGTATATTTTATTACTTTATACGACCAATATTCGTAGAGTTATTAAATTATCACGTGATTAACGCACCGACGTTTTTTGTATGGGCTAAGGGGGTGGCCAGGTCAAGCGGGAGATGCGTTATTTAATAGAATTTTAATTAAATATTCTTTATTATTAAAGATAATAATTATATTAATAATTAATTATTTATTTATTTTAAGCTTAAATAATATTATTTCTTTTTAACTTTATATATATTATTATTAATATTAAGGGTACTTTTTTTTTAAAAAGTAAATATATAAGTACTTATATTTAATTAATTCCTAATAGGTACTTTATAAAGGTTATTTAAAAATCCAATTTAAGTAAAAACTTTTAAATAAATAATACTTTAAAAGTTAAGGTAATTTTTAAAATTATATTAATTTTAACCTTTTTATTTTAATTAGGAGCTAGTTTCTTATTTAATTTATATTTTATTAATAAGGTTTTTTTTAATATAAGAGATAACTCTTTTTTATTAATATCCTTTTTTATAAAATAAATTAATATATAATAATTATTTTAATTATAATATTAATAAATAATTTTATTTATTTTATATTTATTAATATTTATACCTTTTAATATTATAATTATATTAATTTAATATTTATTTTTCTTTTTTAATTTAAGGGTTAATAATATTTTAATTATAATTCTTATATTTTTAAGCTTATTTCTTCCTTTTAAGGATTAATCTTAATTAAAAGTGGAATAGGTTCCTTTATTTTATTAACTTAACTTTAAAGATTTTAAGGTTAAAGTAGGCCTACCTTTTTTTAAATTAAATAAACTAAGATTAATTAATATATTTTTATAAATTCAACCTGTTTTTATAATAATAATAATAAACTTTTTATTAATATTAAAGATATTACCCTTTTATAAATATATTAATTTAATAATTTTATTTAATAAAGTATAAATAATATAGTTTTAAAATGTTATTTTAAACTATTTTATTATTTTATTAAAGTCCAATAATTTAATTAAATATTAAATAATATCTTTTTAATATTTAAAGTTATATATTTTTTTAAAGTTATAATATTTTTTAATAGGATTTTTAAATTAATTATATAAAGTAAAAAAATATAATAACGCATCTCCCACTTGACCTGGCCACCCAATTGAGCTGGCCACCCCAATAACCTATATAAAACCCCATTATTTTAATCTATAATAACTTTGCGAATACTAATCGTACGATTTAATAATTAATACCTTTAAATCCGTTAGTTAAAGGGGAATCCAGCGGTATTTTTTACTATTTTTTATAAAATTCATTAAGCGAGATATTAAGCAATACGCTAAAGGGGCGCTAAGCAAGGATTAATTTAGTGCTTACTTTAGCGTATAGCTTGATAACTCCGCAAATATAGGTCGTAAAAGTTAGTAAAGGGTACCGTTAAATAGCTCTTTTTATTACGAATCTAATGGTATATTTTATTATTTTATACGACTATTATTCGTAGAGTTATTAAATTATCACGTGATTAGTGCACCGACGTTATTTATATGGGCTAGGGGGGTGGCCAGGTCAATTGGGTGGCCAGGTCAAGTGGGAGATGAGTTATTTATTAATTAATAAGTTTTATCTTTTTAATAAAATTTATATATTATTAATATTAAAGTTAAGTTTTTTTTATAAGTAATAAACTGGTTTAATTAATCTTTTAAAAATTTTAAAGGAAATTATTAATATATATTTTAATATAGGATTTTACTTTAAGCTATTATAATTTAAACTTAATAAGGTTCTTTTTATTATAAACTATTAGCTTTATTAAATATATAGGATTAATAAATATTAAAGTTAAATAAATAAGTTTTTTTAATATTTATAGGAATTGGTTTTTATTTAAGTTTATATTATTAAGGGGAGAATTAAGCGGAGGTTAAGATTTATAAGGATTTTAAAAGCTTTTAAATAATAAAGGGCCTTATAGGGGTTTTAAGCTTTAATAGTTATTATTAAAATTATTTATAGTTTAATATAAAAGCTATTTATTACTTTTATTTCCTTTAAATATAAAGGGTTTAACTTATATAAAGTTAAATTATATTTAAGCATTATTAATAATATATTATATTTATATTTATTAAAGGGATTAATTTAATAATAAGTTTTATATATAAGCTTTTAAACTTATATATTATAAATATAAATAAAAGGATTAAAGGAGTAAGGAAGTATTTAAACTAATATTTATATAATAATTAAAAATTAAATAAAGGTTACTTTTTTATTTATACTTTTTAATATAATATATATATTAGGTTCATTATTAAAAATATAATTTTAAGCTATATATTTATTAATAACTTTATAAATATATTTTTAAATATTTTTAAATTAATATTAAGAATATTTATTTAATTAAAATAAGTTAATATAGTTTTAAATAAAAAGGTTATTAATTTATTCCTCCTTTTAATTAGTTTAATTAATAATTTAATTTTATAATACTTTTTAAATAATTAATTTATATTTTAAGGTTATAAAGGCGTTATAATTTTAAAGAGCTATATATTATAATTAAATAACTATTTCTTTTCTTTATTTATTATTTTAAGTATATTTAATAATAATACTTTAAATTTATTATAAAAAGGAAATGCTAACTTTAATTATTTATTTTTAAAATATTAAAACTTATTTAATAATAATAATAATTTAAAGTTAATAAAGGTTATAAATAATATAATATTATTTCTTTAATTTTATTATATTTTAATAATGTTTAATAATAATATTATTATAAAAGGTTATAATAGTTAAATATAATATAAATAACTATTTATATATTTATATTATTTATTATAAAAGATTATATATAAAGATTAAAAATATAATTAAATTAATTAAATCTTTATTTATTATAATTATATTAAAATTAAATAAGTTATATAATATTAAATTTATAATTTTTTAAAAATTTTTAAAAGTTAAAAAGGTTATATTAAAGTTAATAAAGTTAATAAAATTTAATTTAATTAATAAAATAGGGATATTAATTTTAAAAATAAAAGGTTAATTAAATTATTAAATATTTTTATAAAAATTAAATTAAAACTATTAAAATTAAATATTTTTTTAAAAGTAATATTTTTAATTAATATTATATTTATTAAAATTAATAAATTTTATTTAAATATTAAAAGTATTATTAATTATAAAGTATTTATTAATTTAAAGTTAATTAATTTATTAATTAAATAACGCATCTCCCACTTGACCTGGCCACCCAATTGAGCTAGCCACCCCCCCAGCCCATACAAAAAACATCGGTGCGTTAATCATGTGATAATTTAATAACTCTACGAATATTGATCATATTCAATAATAAAATACACCATTAGATTCATAATAAAAAGAGCTATTTAACGGTACCCTCCATTACTTTATACGACTTATATTTGTGGAGTTATTAAGCAATACGCTAAAGTAAGCGTTAAAATAATCCTTACCTAGCGCCCTTTTAGCGTATTGCTTAATATCTCGCTTAATAAATTTTGTAAAAAAAAAAAAAAAAAGTACTACTAGATTCCTTATTAAATAACAAATCTAACAGTACTAACTATTAAGTTGTAGGACCAATATTGGTTAAGTTATTACAGATTGAAACATTGGATTTTTATATAGATTAGGGGGGTGGCCAGCTCAATTGGGTGGCCAGGTCAAGTGGGAGATGCGTTAAAGATTAAAGTAAAATTACTATTAATTATAAATTAATTAAAATTATTAAAAAGGGAATTAAAGTAATAATTATAAAAAAGATTTATTAATATTTAATATAAAGGAATTTAATAATTATAAAGCTTTAATTAATAAAATTATTATAATAATATATAAATAAAATATAATAAATTATATATATTATATATATTATTAATAATTAAAAATAATATTTATTAAAGAATATAAATTACTTTTATAATATTTTTAAAGGTATAATAAAAATTAAAATAATTAAATTATTAATTTAATATTATAATAATAACTATATAAAAAGTTAATTATTTATAATAAGGGTAGTTAAATTAGGTTTAAAAATAAGGATTTTAATTATAATAATTAATTAAGGTTATATTAATCTTTAATTAATTAATTCCTTTTTAACTGTTAATAGTTTAAAATAACTTTATATATAAATAATCTATTAGCCTAGACCGCTTAGCTTTTTAAGGTCTGTTTTAAGAAGCGAAGTCTATATAACCTTACTTTTTAATATTGCCCAATATTACCGGCATGTTTTGGAAGGTTATAAACAACCTGTAATGGTCCTTCGTATAGCCGAAGTGTAAGGCGAACTGCATTCTTCAACCGGTACAGAGGTTATACGTGTAACAGTATTTGTCATATCTTGAAAATACTCAATAAGTGGGCACGAGAAGCCGCCACGGAGTGTTATATTAGAGACAAGCGACACTCAATTTGAATCTGGGTTACATCTAATACCCATCACCTCAGGGGAGCACTCTACTCGTCACCACCAGCACGACCTAGCGAGAACGTGTGTTACACGCACAACCTCTGTGCTAGCTGAATAAGCAGTTCGCCTTGCACTTCGGCCGTACGGCGGACCATCGCAGACAATATTGGGCAATATTGGAAAGTGAGGTTATACAGACTTCGTTTCTTGAAACAGATCCCAGAGACCTAGGCGGTCTGGGCTGGCAGACCAGTTGTATATAGAGTCAAGTCAAGCCACCAACAGCCAAGAAGGAGTTGGTTGGTCGAGGACTTATGCAGCCCTAGTTGTTCATTGTAATCTGAATTGCCTGGATTCCGGGCCCGGTATTACTACCCTTGTTATAACGTGGTACCTAGTCCTCCGTGCTATGCGTCCTAGGTCTTGTTGTCTGTAGCTCACAAAGTATTTTGATATATCCTGACGTAGATAATAGCTTGGGGAGTATTTATTTTGCTATTAATTGCTAAATGTGTGATCATGTTTCTGGGTCATGGGGGATTCGCAGGCGCCATGCTCCGCTACGTACAAGATCGACCGCTTGATCTATACGTAAAGGTAAGGAAACTGAAACCAGCACATAAATTTTTGCATAAGGGTATGATTAGGGTTCTTCGTTGAGACGTATCGAAGCTAAATATTCACGGGCGTTTCGATAACGCCTCATCGAATTGATTCTCGGTGTCTCCTCAGCAACCGTGTGCCTCCTAATAGATTATCTGTTTATACTCTTTCAGTGTAGTTGACACCAATAATTCATTTTCTGGCGTATTTTCTGTGAACGCTGCGTCAATTCAAGAAATCACCTTTGGTCTTGGCGACCTGCTCATCGTAGTCTAAAACAGTTAGCAACAAGCTCCTGAAGAAACAAGTAATAAATGTAGTAGTAAGTGTAGATAGTTGAAGGCAGGACCACATACACCCCTGAAATGCCAGCCACCCCTTCTCCGGCCCGCCAACTTGTGTCGCCGTGTACGCAGCCTCATCATCGTCAATGAGGATCTTCTTATGTCCGCTGCCTGCCGCCGCAGCATCAGCGAGCAGTTGAGCCTGACACGTTCTCTCGAGGCTGATAAACCAGAAGGCTGCCTCATCTACACTCTGTCCCACGGTGAGAATACCGTGATTCTGGAGGATCACGGCTTTGCCACCCCCAAGAGCGGTGGCGATCCGTCGTCCCTCTTCCTCGTCGAGCACGACGCCCCTGAAATCTCGATACACGCCGTGTGAGTTGTAAAATCGGCAAGCGTCCTGCGTAATCATCTCGAGCTCTCGCCCAAAAGCTGAGAAAGCTTTCCCGTGCACGCTATGCGCATGGCACGCCGCCGTGACATCGGGACGCGCCTTGTGGATTTGCGAATGGATCGCGAAGGCGGCGCCGTTGATGGGCTCATTGCCTTCTACGACGGTGCCGTGCTCGTCACACAGGATGAGGTCAGATACCTTGATTAGCGAGAAGTGCATTGAGAGGGGGTTGAGCCCTGTGAGTCTCATATATTAGCAATTTCGTAACCATATAATCTTCCTTAGAAGATCCATTAGACTGTGCCTTACAGAAGTGGTTGCTGAGGATCGGATCTCGGACTGAAATATGGCCAGCAACGCCCTCGTCAAACCCTCGGTCAGCGAACACCCGAAAGGCGGCCGCGAGGTGTTGCTTCCGGTACAGACGCTCATCTTCGAGGGTTTTGAACTTCGGGTACGATCTGATATTCAGCTTCTTTCCACTCTTAGTGGTACCAATAACTTGAATTTGAGGTGCATTCTGCTCTCTGTGTGTTCCATTCACTCCGTTCATTGTGAGCTTCCCTAGTGTGCTGCAATTTATATTGGAAAGATGACTGCTATTATTTCAGGGGCCGTCCAACTAGCGGATCTGATATTCACTCTTTAGTTTGCATTGACAACTTTGACCTTGGCGGGACGTTTAATAGCCTTGGCCGACATGTAATCTCTTTGTATCGTGATATCCGTCTTAGCGCGGGGAAGTTGGTGTAGATCAAGTTAGCTCTGGTGGTCTGAACCAAACGCCGCGCGGAGTCGTAATTCCGGTTACTCTCTCCAACCATTCTTGCGGGGAAGCTCGGGTTGAAAGCATCCGATCTATTCGCTGAAGAGTCATTATAAATATCTCTATTATCCCAAGTGTGATGATTTGCGATAGGTGTCTTTATATGGCAGGCTGTCTAAGTGAAACGCTGAAACGGTCTTTAAAAGAAACATACATTGGTATTTTAAGTTGCGTACTGAGACCAATTCTCATGAGAGGAGGCTACACTATTTACTGATGTCCTCACACCCACATCCAGCGTTTTGTCGTACTGAGTATGTACGAGTGTATGTTATTAGGGGGGAATTCGGGATCCAGATGAATATCTGAATGAATCATGTTGGCTATCTGGAGCCATAAATATGGTACATTGGCGTACGCTTGGAATAACATTCTGTAGCCTAGTGATCTCAGCGACTAAGGCTTTTGTGATATCCAAAGAACACAACACTAGGGCGAAAACCCGACACCTGCTAGCTCGCAGTGTTCTAGGGTAAGTCAGTGTCCTCCCGGGTCCTAGCTCCTTTTCGGTTTCGATATCTGTCACCATTCTGAAGGTGAAGGTAGCAAGCATGTGAAGTGGTTATTATAACGAGACACGACACCCCTAAACTAGTTGGACGCGGTCAACGTGATTTCTCCAGCCAAGGCCTTGAGCGGCCATTCCATGGCCCATAAAAAGTGTTGAGGCATCATATTAGAGATGCCATGTATGCTGTAATGTAGGACGTCGCGATTATTTGAGCCCCGGCTCCACCATAAGTGATCGATAAACCCCAGCACGGTCAATATGCGAGCATAGAGTGCGAGGGCCAATGGCTGGCCAGCTTCTAGTAGTTCCACTGTATAGTTTTGTTTTAGTATCTACTTCCAAACCGGGGAATGACAGACCATGCGTGGTGCCTCAAGACACGGTGCTGCCACTAAGTGGGAAAAGGAAGACTAAGCGTTGACTTACCATATTCTGGCTTCATTCTGTCTGCCATAGTGAAAACCAGTCGTTGAACGACGGTGTTATCCATCTTCAAGACTAATGCTGTATACAAGTTAACCACACAACTGGCCGTGTCTTTGTAGAGGTTAGCTTCGTTGGTGGGCATAATGTGGATTTGAAAGGTGTCTAGTAGCCTTTCTATATCTTGGTTTATGTCGCGTAGGAGTGGGTGGTCAGGCTGTATTAGGGCACTGTTTGGAGCAAGCAACCATATGGCCCCCGGGTCGTATCCTGCTTGGGCAAGCCATTTTTCGTACTGGCGATGAAGGGCACAACATCCGCGAACCAAGGCAAATACGTGGGTTGGAATGCGGTACTCTGACGTGGGTGACCGCCGATGCGCAAGATTCCAAGTTGTGATACATAACATGAAGGCAGTAAGAAATAGTGGCTCTTCAAGCTTGTTTTCTATGCGGCCAAGGTTGTATCGATGCTTGGTTAATGTTCGGTCGAGATACAGATTGACAGACATCTCTAGCTTGGGATCCTCTGGCGTAAGATCTTGCATATGTAGGGCTGCGACTGCGAGCAGGGAGTCGAGCAACAAATCCGATTGGAAGGCCATCTGTGGGACTTTGTCTATCCAGAGCTCTTTGCTTGTATAGCCGTACGTTGCCGGCAACTCCAAGGCTGCGAACTGTGTATAATGATAGAATAGCCGCATTTCCAGCTGCCGCTGTGTAGGGTCAACAGACACTCCCCCCGGCTTTGGCATTAAGCTCATGGGCACCGAGCCGGGCTGAGGGATAGACTCTTCGGCGTCATGCTTCGATAATTGCCGGCTTGGCCTCTGGCAAGTCGAAGGCGATGGATAATCACACCTCTTGACATCATAGAATCTCCTTGCACAGTTACCGCACACAGGGCGAACTTCATCACACTATCGCTCGGGCCCAAGACGTTAGTTTGATGCCGGAACAGACGAAGGAACCATTGAAAGCACGAATCTAACCTTGATCTTTCGCCGCTTGCATGTTTGGCAGCCATGGCGTGACTTGCGCAGCCTTAGCCTAAGGGAAACAGTAAGTTCTTCAGAGGTCTCCATGGCTCTCTTTCTGGCGTTTGGATGGAATCAGGCGAGGTAGAGAACTCCACCGAAACGAAGTGAGTAGTAGTATAGTAGTATATGCGAGCTTGTGAGTCTCTCGAGACTGTTTTCGGCTTACCCAAAGAGTCGGCCAGAATTCGTGACGTGATATCGTGTCGGTAGTGTAGACATGTCTCTCTCATAGGCTATTGCCGCCATGGGCCCAGGCAGTTGTTGAAACATGGGTCAGACCTTGACCAGCTTACCGCGTGCGATTATATGTACAGTACACTAATCGTACCCAAGCAGGGGCCATAAGCAGGCAAGCGAGGACTGCGGCCGGCAGCGTCTCCCCACAAACCAGGACGCAGGCCAATCGATGGCAGATGACAAAGCATCCCATCAACTATATATAATCACCTCGGGCTACCTACAGTAACCTGATGACACAAACTCCGTATACTACCTACCTGTTCAAGGACTCGCGGGGAAACTTGGCTGTCAAGATCCGTCAAAGACCGTCAAGGTAGGCCATCCAATATGATGGCCTGCCCACCAAGGCGTCACTAAGGGGCTTGGCCTAGAACGACCCGTGTAGACCGGAACTGTGTAGACCCGCCGGTCGTCTATGGACTCAGTTGACACTTTATTTTGACTCCCAACCAACTTCATCATCATTGAGTATCGACATATTTTTTGGCCAGCTAACTCAGATAGATGACATTCACTACCTCGGCTTAACTACACGGCGGTCAACAAAGCCGCCGTGCTGCAACCTGTCGCATATACCAGAGTGGATTAATCCATCTGCTACCAGATTTCTATGCTTCCGCTGACTATGCGTACAGACCTTTTTCGGCGATAAGAATCCCATCGGCGTTAACATGCGGCGTTAATCACCTGTCTGACCACGAATATAACCATGTAAAGCAGAGGGGATATGAGCACGAAATAGGAACAGCAACGCCTGGCATTGAAGAAATTAGTGTACATGCTATGTTTATCGCTGACCTGCACCTTTTGCCTAGTATATCTTAGTGTAGGACGACATGGCCATGACTTGTTCCATACTTACTTATGTGGCTTGCTACACGTACATCCCCACACGATCAACCCAGATGCCTGACATTCCGTTTGGCTCTGGTCTGGCATAAAGACCCATCCCATCCATGTCTGCTCAACGGCTCGTTCCGTAATGACATGTTATGCCACCTCCAACGTCGAAGGACTCTCAGAGATTCATGAGACGTTGAATCGAAGACGGATCATCCGATAGGTACCCCCGGAGCGCCCACTTCGGTACTGAATCTTAGCGAGCTCATTGGGTTGTTGTCGATCGAGAACGTATTACATATTGACCACTCCATGACAAACAATCTGACCAACTTCTAATACATGTTTAAAGGTTCTCGAATAACCGGTCAGCTATCAATTAGCTAGACTGCTGTCTACTCACATGCAGAGTAACTGTTGTCAAAATGCACTGCCCGGACAGGCATCAGATCGATCTAGTACTCATACCTACCTCTACTTATGATGGGATACCCACCCACCTGGCTCTACTACCTTGTATACGCCGTATGCTGACAACTGTCGGTCCTTACCTAGGTAGTCTCTGCTCACGCTTCCACCTACATCAAAATAGGCAGTCCTGCTAAGAAGTGTAAGCATAGATTCGAAACTGTTAAATTAAGTTAAGTTTATAATGCGCGGTTGTCATGACCTTAAGTTATGCATACCTGGTGCCCTGGACAGTGGACACTGGCAATACTACTACTTACTTACACAGCAACGTCGAGTTCACCTACTCTGACCTACTTACAAGATGTCCTTGAAATAACCATCGGTACCTTACTATGTACATAGGCGAAATAGGCAGAAGAATAACACAGGCAATGTATTGTGCCGATAAGCGATAACACTTGGATGAGCCACTCTTGCTTATGAGACAGTGACGACACAGCGAACGATAGCAACCGATGACGCGCGTGGGGCGCAGACCCCCGCCAAAATCCTAGCTCCCCAATGTTGCGCTGCTGCTTGCAACTGAACGGCGCCTGGCTCTTCATTTGCTTCGTTCGCTTTATTCTTCATATGGGTTGAGTGTGAGCACTATCTCTCACTCCTCGCTGCTATGTGGCCCCCTTCGATAGGGCCGATGCAAGTCCCGACAACCACTTACTGACCACGACTGAAGCGGCGATATTGTTACAACAGCATTGACTGAGACTCTTCTCTAGCTCCTCATCATCTGCCGATATTCGCCGCGCCCCTAGCCAGTACCCGATCTCGAACGTGCCAACACCCAAACGACTGTATCTTTTCGATTGGTATCGAGACAGAAGGACGGATGGGCAACTGGCTAGCTACAACCACGACCACGACCACGACCACTGTCTTCATCATTTGTGAACAACAACTCTCACCAGCGCGCGCTATACCAGGTTCATTGCTGTTTCCTTAGACGGCTCTTATCCCGATTATCATCACATCGTTTCAAGACTTACCTGCTTAGCTTCACTAAGCTAGCTAAACGTACGCAACATGTCTATACGAATCGTACTCGATAAACCGCCCGAGTTCTATACAAATCTCGACTTCATCAGCGGCCGTGTTATAATAGTCCTCCAGCGTCCCGAGACCATCGGAAACATAATAGTAAAGTTAGAGGGCGAGTCTGTGACAGCTTTGGATATCCGTCCCGAGCGCCGTGATGAATACAACGTGCCAGGAAACGTTATTACCGAGAACCACAAAATCCTATATAGAGTATTCCAGGTGTATCCAGATGACGCCGTCGCGCTCTCCTTCCAGCCAGGCATGCACGAGTTCAAGTTCAACTTCAAAGTTCCGCTCAATAACATTTGCCATGATGCAAGAGCCATAAGCTCGGTAATGGGTGTCGGTGGTCTTGGCGGCGTGGGAAATGCAGGTATCTTGGGTAGGGGCGGCTTTCGAACCATGGATGGAGCAAAGCAGCTGATGCTTGCTCACGTCAAATCTACATTGCCCCCTTCGCTCACAGGCTTCCCTCAAGAAGCCGAGATACGCTACTACGTCAAGGTGACCATTCAACGTCCCGGCATCTTCAAGGAGAACTGGCGTTATCAGCTAGGATTCAAGTTTCTGCCAGTTGAGCCACCAAGACCAGACTCGGGCAAGCAGGAGGCATTTGCCCGTCGCCCTTTTGCTTTCAAGCCTCGTACCCCTCTCTCTGGCCGGAGGTCTTTCTTTGGTAGCAGGACAACCAATGCGCACAATGGAGTGGGTCAGACGCCTCCATCGTTCGAAATCTCTTCGCGGCTACCATTTCCCTCCATATTAACATGTAACGAGCCACTTCCTCTTCGACTCATTGCGAAGAAACTCGTACCAGCACAGGAGCAGGTTCATCTGACGGCCCTCGAGATTGCCTTGGTCGGCTACACGCATGTTCGTGTTGCAAATATCGAGAAAGTCGAGCAAACTAGGTGGATCGTCGTTTCAGCGCTCAACCTCTCAATAGCACTAGGATCGCCGAGTGATCCAGTGGATACTGAATTCGAGATACCGAATGACTCATGGAGGACACAACGACTCCCAAACACAGTCGCTCCTTCGTTCAGAACCTGTAATCTCATGCGGCGGTATGGGCTTGAAATGAAGATTACTCTGAATTGGGGCTTGCCAGGAGCTGGAAAGAGCAGCGGCTTGCTCCCGCAGGCTGTCTCGCTGCCGTTAACCATGTCGAAGGTTGAGGTGTTCTCCGGTATCAAACCGCCCGCTCAATTGCTCCAAACAGCGGTCTCACGTCCCACTGGCACGATCCCGAGTGCCTCCAGCAGTGTCAATGTCAACGGAAACGAGACGGCACCTCGGCCTCCGCCTCGCCCAAGCACGAATGGTAGACCGCCGATTCCGCCGAGAACCAATGATCCTTTATACCCCCCACAGCTAGGGCCGGACAATGTGCCAGGATACGATGATGCACCACCAAGCTACGACGAGGCAATGGCAGAGTCCCTGACTGGACCTCTCGACCGCCCTGCCTATAGCGGTGTCACCGCGGAAAATGCGCCGAGCACGATGCCGCCTGAGAAGTCGTAACAATTCATGAACCAACGTTGCATGGAATGAAACGGTATCACCTTACTCTGAGCCAAACTCAAAACCATCAAGGCATATAAGTGAAAGATAAACTTTACAGAAGGCTTATTTTCATGCCGAAACGATTCTTTTTTTATTTTTATTTTTTTACACATTATGTAGAATAACTACGCTAAATCGCTAGATGGCATACGTTGACAAATGATACCCCCTTACCAACCAACACCCCTTTTCTCCTTTTTTTTTTTTTTTTTTTTTTTTTTTTTTTTTTTTTTTTTTTTTGGCTCCCAAAGGAGCGAATGCATGCCATATTCCAAAGCCTAAATCATGGGGGAGAACAACGGGGCTTGAGCTTAGATACGCGGAGTCGCGGTGTTAATGAGCGATTGACGAGGTCAATCAATTAGTTAAAAGTGGGCGGTTTCTAATCCGTCCATTGAATATTCATTGTATTGATAATTGATACAGTATATTGATTAGCGGCCAACTAATTACCTCGGGCATGCTTACGGAGCTCGTGGTAAAAAAGGCCGTTTGGATGCTCCCAATTACCTAGGCAGGCTTATTTATGTATGAGTGTAGACTTAGATTTTTCGCCCTATGTTGCGGTAACTACATAGATAGCTAAGTATCTGCTTAGTCTGCACACAAGAAGAGGTATAAGCTAAACCTAAGACAAGCCATCGAGACTGAGGCAAGCAGTAAATGTGTGTATATATATGCTTTGATGAATTTCGCGATCTATATACAATGGCGTTTCGAGATCTAGCTGAGTCCATGATGATGATGATGACGCATCCAAGTGCGAAGCTATCTATCTAGACAAGTTACATACGCTTAATATGCAAGAAAAAAAATAGGAGAGGGGTCAGATAATATCCCTTCCTACAATGCATCTTTTACTTGGGTGAAAATTCATCTATGCAGCGCAAGATAGATAGGGAGGGAGGGAGCTGGTATCATGGGATCACCTCTAAATCGCGATGAATTGCTGTCTCATGGGTCGGCGCTTCCTCATAGCGTGGCTCTGACTGTTCTTGTTCAGGCCGGTCTAGGTTAGGAATATCGAAATACTTGGACAGTCAGGGTTTATAGCTTCTCTTTCAAGGAGCTCTTGAGACGCTTCTCGACGGCGTTCAGGTACTCGGTGGTAGTGACGTAGTCTTCACGAGCGGTCTTACCGCACGCGAGGGCAAGATCCTTGGTCATGATTCCATCAATGTCTACTGTGTCGACACAGGCCTTTTCAAGGGACTCTGCGAACGCGACGACATCAGGAGTGTTGTCGAGCTTGCCACGCTGGACCAACCCACGGGTCCAGGCAAAGATGCTAGCGATGGGGTTCGTGGAGGTCTCGCGGCCCTTCTGGTGCTCGCGGTAGTGTCGTGTCACGGTACCATGCGCGGCTTCCGACTCGAATGTCTTTCCGTCGGGTGTGATGAGGACCGAAGTCATAAGACCTAGGGAGCCGAATCCTTGAGCTACGATATCGGATTGCACGTCACCGTCATAGTCTAGTAATTGCGAGTTAGCTCAGCCATTAAGTGCATGCATGACACCTGGGTTGACAATGACTTACTCTTCAGGGCCATGATGTAGCCTCCAGAGCTCTTAATCATCTGAGCGACCATGTCATCAATGAGACGGTGCTCATACCATATGTTCTTAGCCTCGAATTCCTTCTTGTACTGAGTATCGTATATCTCCTGGAAGATGTCCTTGAATCGTCCGTCGTACTTCTTCAAGATAGTGTTCTTGGTGCTCATGTACAGCGGGAGGCTCTTGTCGAGCGCGAGCTTGAAGCTCGCATGCGCGAAGCCGGTGATACTCTCGTCCGTGTTGTACTGGGTCTGGGAAACGCCACCACCGTTCTTGAATTGGAAAACCTCAATCTCCTCGGGCTGGCCACCCTCCGGAGTGTAGACCATGCTCAGCTTGCCGGGCCCCGGGATAACGCGGTCCTTAGCGCGGTATTGGTCGCCGAAGGCATGACGTCCAATGATAATGGGCTTCTTCCAGCCAGGCACTAGTCGAGGAATGCGGGGGATGACAATGGGTTCGCGGAAGACAGTACCGCCTAGCGCATTTCGGATCGTGCCGTTGGGAGACAACCACACTAATTAGAAAGAAAGAAAGAAGGAAAAGTCAGCAAAGGGGATTGAGAGTTTGGGTACGTGGCCCATGTTCTGACAATTGGCGAGAGGGAGAAGTAGGGCTATGTAGGGGCGCGTGGAACACATGTGACGAGGAATGCGGGGTCAGGGATGTTGCCAACGCCCATCATGCAAGTATGGCTGCAGCAGCATGGCGGCGGCATGCAAGCCAATGCTAAGAAAAAAAAAAAATATTTGCAGCAGCAACAGGATGCATATCAGATCGGCGGGGCTTACTTTGCTTGAGCTTGAACTCCTCAACACGCGCCTCATCAGGAGTGATGGTGGCGCACTTGACACCCACCGAGTACTTCTTGATAGCCTCGGCGGCGTCGATGGTGACCTGGTCGTTCGTCTCGTCACGGTACTCGAGGCCAAGATCGTAGTACTTTAGGTCGACATCGAGATAGGGAAGGATGAGCTTGTCCTTGATGTCCTTCCAGATGATCCTAGTCATCTCGTCGCCGTCTAGCTCGACGACGGGGTTCTGGACCTTGATCTTTTGCGCCATGTTGATTCTAGTGTGGTGGAAAAAGGCGACGGGTGCGGCTGGGCGAGCGATAGCAATGGGCGATGACGTTCTGAATGGGAGCGCAGATCGAGATCTGGGCAGGAAGGACGACCGGACGAGGCGGGTGACTGGAAAGACGGTATTCATGATGAACAGAACCGGAGGGACGGAAAGGCGCACACTAGTCGACGATAATTATATGTGTGTAGGCAAGACCCGACTCAGGGCCCGGGCGTGGTGATCAGACAGGAGGGACAGCCGAGGAAGCCAATCGCAGCGAGAATTGTAGCCGGGCAGTCTCGAGAGCTCGGAACGGACCAAAGGACGGAGCTAGTAGGAGGAGCAGGAGGAGCCTCGGGCTAGCTGCAGCAGATATAGTATGTGGATGGCTAGCTGGGTGTATATGTATGCCTGACCGACTTGTCCTGACTTGTTGTGTGCAGTGAATCACCACCTGGGGAACCGACTTGAGTTGCCGAGCGATCGAACGACCAAAATATGAGAGCTGGGATGGCAGGGCGAGTCGAAGGAGAGAAAAAAGCTGCTATTAAGCTATCAACTAAGTGGCCGATGACGGAGCTTCTGGGCTACTTAGTCGCATGCTAGAAGACGCGAAGAACAAACGTTCAATTCACCTAGGTATTGCGAAGGAACCAGACAAATCGAATTGCGACGATCTGACTACCTACATGCTACGAACATTGTGGTGGTTCACGCAGGCATTCCTCGACATGTGTTGTTGGCGCTGCCCCTCGCTATATACCGGGTACTTTGAACAGCCGTCTGAAATGGGACACGGGGGGACAACGGTGAATCCAGCCACACAGCGCGAAGGGGGACAATGATGGGTAATAGGTAGCTACCTATTTTGTCTACCTACCTACCTATTATGTCGGATACATCCGGTTGCCCTCGTCTGCCCTCGCCTCAAAATCCCCCGCGATGCAGTTCCTCTGCGCGGTTGTGATGATACGGTAGCACGATGCCAGGGTCTGTATGTATGTACCTGGGTAGAGGTTGGTACTTAGGGTAAATGTCTCTTGACGTTGGGGCGCAGTTCTGTCCAGCTCGCTTCACCGGTACACGGCCTGGTCTAGGTACCTACCTACATTCATTCAGTAGATGCCAGTGCGAAGTGAGGGGAAATCCACCCCACATTCTGCCGGTCCCCGTGCCGTCGCTTGTTCCAGGCTCGCCAGGCAATACATTAGATAGTGGTACTGATTTTTATCGACCTCCCATCTACGGCATCGCGGTGCACGGTACCGTTGCAGTAGATGCTGTCTGTCTGTAGCTTATTACAATGGCAATGCGTGCTCCCGGAAAAGCAAGCCGCCGCTGAGTGGACAAACCACGCCACCTGCAGCCCGAAACAGCTGCTGGTCTCTTGGAGGAAGGGGTCAGGCGGTCCATTTTGCAACCTGGTCGATACCTTTGCTGCCACAAGCTGGTTGGCTCCAAGTTCTTAATTCTCCCATCCCAGAGAACTCCAAAAGACGGGGGAAACAAAGTTTACAGATCCCATGCTGAGTGAGTAGGTGTGGGGCAAGACGAATAACACTACCTACCTCTTCGGCCCTACAACGGACACTCACTTTGCTATGTAGGAGAAGCCGGCCATTGGCATGCGTACGATTCGTAACCCGCAGTGATACGGAAGAGCGGTAGCTGCATTACTTCGGTCCATGTTTCTTCCTTCAACACTTCAAGCCACCGATATCACCGGGTTCCTGGAATATCTCCGACATGGTCAGCGTAGCCAGTACCATCCCCACAGAGAGAGCAGATGGTCAGATGAGGTCAGTGGCCAAACCCAACAACAAGCTCCCCAATAGTTTATATGTATATATATATATATACATAAGTCTGTAGGCCCTCGTGTGCCCTTCTCAACAAAGGCTTGGTATCCCTTACCTATATGTTACTCGGCCAGGTCTAAGTAGTTAGTTGGTTAGTCTCCAGTTAGAAGCAAAGAATGTCGGCGGCTTACTTGCAGCGAATTCAGTAGGTAGGTTGGCACCTAAATAGGCATCTAGCATGCCCATGAAAGTACCTAGCGGGCTACCTAACCTACCAGTACTCATCAGCAGCAATGTTCATACTTACTACCTAGTCTAAGTAGACAGTAGACATCATGGAATTGATGTAGGTAGTTGGACTTTGCAGATACAGACAATACCTAGGCCCATAGGTATATATATAGGGATGATGGAGGTACCGTATGGGATTATGGGGGGTTTAGAAAATAATGTTAAAGATCATTTTCAAAGGTGAAAACCATTTTCAAAAAAAAGGGTTGCAACTTTGGAGTAGGCCTAAAAGGGTTATCGGTACAGTATAATTTTCACTTTTCAAAATGATTTTCGTTGAAAATGGTTTTCGTTCAAAATGGTTTTCATTTGAAAATGGGCTTCAATATAATAGGTACATATAAAATATAAGGGTTTTATATATAAAAGTATTGTACCTATTATGTCCCCCAGTAGCTAGCCTTTGGGATAGCGACTAGGCTTTTGGCACCTGGAAACCCTTGCCATAATCACTTTCCAGACCCCCCTTTTCACGCTACGGTAACAATAATGTACTATGTATAACCAACTCGTGGGATTGATAGTAAGTAGGGAATAGGTAATGAAGCACATTATATTTATACATACATACCTACCGTCGTATCTCTGCCTACCTCTTTCTTACCTTATGTAACCTGTTAAATAAGCACTCGGGCATACAAGAAGCTCTCCTTGCTTTATTCAGGTATCTCGATTGCTATATCATTTCTTGCTATTCCAAGTATCAGTGCTAGAGATGCCAAGCTAAAAGGGTCTGGCCCGAAGACTACCTAGACTACCTAAGCACTCCTCCGGATCTACCTACATACTTAACCTACGCATCTGCCGGGCTAGAGACGGTAGGTAGAGTCCAGCCAGCCACGACACTATCCATATCCATCCCATCACAACGCGGTTTACTCTAGTTAAACTTGGTTAAACCAAACAGGTGTGTATAGGCAGGGGCTGGTAGGTACATGTCATGATTCGAAGTCGGGATTAAGATACGGTAATCATGGTACAGTGTGCGGTCGCCGGCGACGCAGTCGTCACAGGTAGTAGTAGCCACAGCAGAGTTCGAGAGTCTCCCAGGCCTGCAAAACTCAAAACAACATAACATCCCCCCTTCCCCTCCCTCCAGGCTCCCCAGGCTCCCCCAAGCCTCCCTAAACCTCCCCCGGACTCAAGCTGGGCCGGATGTCACGTAATTGTCTATCCTTTGCTGCTCTTTGGCTGGCTTTTGGCCGCCAGCATGACGCGAAACGCGAACCGAACTGAAATGAATTGAAATACCTACCTACCTCCCTACCTACCTACGAAGTACCTCAGGTATCTCATACTTAACGCAATCAATAGCTTGCTTGAGTCCTGTACGACCGGCACCGCAAGCCAGCCCATTCCCTCCATCCCCCAGGCCTTTTCTCGCTGCCCTCTTTGCTGCCCTCTCTCGCTCGCTCCGTCCATCCACCCACCCATCCATATCCATCCATCCATCTAAGCCCCCCCAGAGAACCCCCTGTAACCTGCCCGATATGCCTGTTGTTTACTGCTGACCCCGTCGAGGCCTCGTCGACGTGTACCCAGCTTGCTCTTCCCTCTCCCGTTAATCTTGACGCCAACCTGCGTGCTTCAACCCTCTCTGCACCTCTTCACTTTACGAGATCGCCTGCCTCATCTCTACATCATATAATCCTAATTCCCCAGCTCTTGCTTAATAATTTCACCTCTTTTCGCATCACAATGCCCGTTGAGCTCCGGAAGCGCAAGGCGCCCGCGCCCGCGCCCGCCCCCGAGCCACCTGCTAAGAAGCAGTCTAAAGTCTCAAAAGCAGCCGCCAAGGTCAAGGCGGCAGTCAAGAGCGCCGCTCCTGCGAAGCCTGCCGAGACTAATGGCTCCACGAAACCCGGGAAACCTGCCGTTGGCGATGTGATTTCTCTTGACGAATTCGGTGGCGAAGTCGAGACCAATGATGGTGTCAAGACGACTCTCAAGGCTCTCGTGGATGAGAGCAAGGCCGGTGTCGTGCTCTTCACATACCCCAAGGCCTCCACGCCCGGGTGCACCAATCAAGTCTGCCTGTTCCGGGACGCGTACACGGACCTCACCAAGGATGGACTACTCATTTACGGTCTTTCCACAGACTCGCCCAAGGCCAACACCACATTCAAGACCAAACAGAACCTGCCATACCCGCTCCTTTGCGACCCAAGCGCAACATTGATTGGCGCCATCGGGCTCAAAAAGACCCCCAAAGGCACCCAGCGTGGCGTTTTCGCAGTGGACAAGACCGGCAAAATCCTACTCGCGGAACCAGGGAGCCCCGCTGGCACGGTAAACGCAGTCAAGGAGCTCGTCGCAGCTGGCGGCTTCTCCACCACAAAGGGTGAGGCTGCCGCAGACAAGCCCACGAATGGAGAGGCTGCTGAGGAGAAGAAGGCCGGCGAGGTTGATGGAAAGCCTGCCGAGTAATAGCAAATTGGGAACGATCTAAATGGAGTTGGATGCTGGCCTTTATTTCAACTGTCCCTCGATTTCTGAATCCACCTTGTAACATCACATATGCGCGGCCCGTATTTCCTCGTCCCTGTCCCCCCCGCTTCGTTCTGGATGGCTGCAGCATGTCACGTGTGCTCTGTATACCCCTCTGCTTGACAGGCTGCCAGGCACTTCCTTCTCCGTCTGATATGCCAAAGAAACACCAATGTATGGTGCCTGAACTCAGCAACATTTGTCGCCCACGACGGGTATTCTGATCCAATATAACCAATATTCTGTAGCGTATTTTCTGCCTCGGATGAAGATATGGTCATTGCATTCGTAGGCTAAGGGCCTTTCTTCACAGCAAGGACGCGTCTGATCGCAGCTGATTGGCTGGCACTAGAAACAGCCCTCATATTGGCGCATAACAGAGTAGGAGCACGCCAGAAAGCCAGATGTTATATGATTAGTAGTCACCACAGATGGTTACATTCCTTGAGGACATCTCATGTTGGTTTGGTCGCGATGTAGTCGAGTGGTAGACAATGTCTAAGCCATTCTAAATCCAATTCTATACAAAAGTTAATCACTTGCTAAACTGTAGTAGTAATAAATTCACTATGCGTCTAATCTCAAAAGGGTTGGTCCTAAACTGCAAAGTATATTATAATGTACTGCATCCATGTGTCTATTCTGGTCTTCTCCTAACCACCGTGGCTGAACTGGAAGTGGTTCCCCAATGTTCGGTTTCGAGTCAAACCGCTATCGTATCTTCATAATTAGGTCGGCGCATCACGTAATTTGCGAGGGAATACATCCGACTCAAACTGATTCGTCTCTAGTGACAGGATTCATGACTCCTGGTACGAATGGTAGAAAGGTAATATGGCTCGGGACTAGTATGAAGACTGCAGATGTGAATGGACGTAGCTAGTGAGCTTCTTGCAGAAACATGTTAAGGACTAGGGATTGACATACATATACAGTTTACGAACCCGTAGTGTCGTTGACTAATAATACGTTCACGTCATATTATAGAGATAGGTCGAGTATATTAGAATCATAGGAAGACACAATTGTAATGAGAGGCTATCCAGCGTACGGCGCCAATTATCTTAGCCCAGACGGCTACCGTCTTAGTTCGTGGCTACTGAGCTTTTAAGAGTCAACGTAGATTCTCGAAAAAGAGGCCTACAATTCTCCCAATAATTCGGAAGTATAAACTCATAGCTCTAGCTAGTGGTGCGCATAATTTTCGCAAACAATGGGAGGAATCTTCCTGAGAGCAGTACGCAAGGTCACAAGCCAAGAGGCCCAATTCGTCCATGCCACTAACACATGCGTTTAGGGGAACACAGTCACAGCATAATTTCTCGGTCAAGAGCCTTGTTAGAATTTGTATTGGATACATTTAAAACGTTACACTCTAATAATTGGATTATGGGAGCAGTCGGTGCTTAAAGGCTCATCCGACCAGAGCTCTTTGTCCCAGAATCCTAGTTTCTCTCAGCGACACAGACCGACGTAGATTTCGTCGTGTCCTGCTAACTCCATCCAAGCCTTCCATCTGGAAAGTTACAATATCTGCTGCCGCTGGTATGCAGTCTGGCATTGTTAGAGCAGCTCGAATGACAAGCATGCAAATGTACAATTCTATATCTGCTCAATGGGTTGGTAGAAAGGTTAGGCAGATCAACGTAGCAACCCCCTGGAAAAAACAAATCAAGATAAAAAGAATAAATAGCAAGGCCAACATGGCTGACATGAAATCATTAAACCAACGCCGATTGATCAGGCCTTACAGCCTGCCTTAAGGGGAAGCGAGCGATATACGATCGATGATGAGTCCCCTTGGCCCAGTCAACCCAGCCTAGTAACTCCGGTGACCGAGACTCCAGTCCAAATGAGAAACGGGGTATAAAAGACGAAGAGAAATACAAACATGAAGAGAATGGAGGGAAACAGAGGTAAGTACGAAAGGGGGGAAAGAAGTTCTATCCTGCCATTGGTGTTTTCTCGTCCCCGTCTATCGTGTGTAGTGTAGTGTGCAGTGCTGTGTGGGTGAGGTGTGCTCACCAAGGTTGATTTTTCCACTTTGCTTCTTCATCTTGCACATGAATCAAGTCAACCGCTGACTGGCAGTAAACGAAATGCAACAGCCCATGACTTGCATTGCATTGCGCCTGCATCTTGCGCCCCCGCCTCCTCCACACATCTCACATCCCACCTCCGCTCCGCCTCCACCTCGTGGCACAAACACACACACACACACACCCCTACACACATATAACTGAAAACGCCATAGGATAGTTAGAAGAAGAAACATGCGAGATATGCGCAGCATAAAATCCCCGAGTGTCTAACTCGCTCAGGGCTGTGCTGGATTTGAGAAAGAGACGACGAAGAAAAGAATGGAAGAAGGAAGAAAAAAAACCCCCATAAAGGGGAGGAGAGCTGCGCTCCCGCCAATCGCTCTAAACGAACGCCACAGAGAGATGAAAAAATCGCGGGGGTAAGACAATAGACAGAAGAATAGATGATGGGAAAGGGTGTGAGGAGGTAATGCAGTGAGGCAATATTGGGGGAAGAAGAGTAAGCACAGCCTCCCCAGCTCTTCCAGCCCAATCGCCGACAGACAGACAGACACCAGGAGGTAAGCGACGAGTGAGGGAGGAGAGGGTTTCTCGCCGTCGGCATTGGACGTAGGGCGGAAGAGAAAAACAAGGCAGAAAAAAAATGATGGAGGATAAGAAAGATAGGTACTGCCGAACATAATGCAAGCAAGCGATTTCGATGGAAGCAGGCTCAGTTAATCCCCCCCGTCCGAAAGCTTGCTGTGCCAATTGAGTGCTGCGATGCTGCTGCGGCGCAAGATTCTAGCCCCTCTCCTTTGGACCTGAACGATTGCCGCTGAAGGTTGTAGTGTAAGGCATCGTGTGTATGTGCGCGCGCATGCGTATTCAGCTGTCGCTCGTCCGCTTAGGGGCTCCCAGCCGCAAAGTCTCCGAACGCCAGAAAGAGCCCAGGAAGAATAGGTAGCCAGTGTGATCGAGCCCAACCTAGAGGTGCAAGATCAGGCATTATTTGCTGTAATTGAGAATAAAAAAAAGTCTCTGTCGTTTTGTTCTGTGAAGCGGCCCTAGTCTCCCTCCCCCTTTCCTTTTTTCCCTCCTACTCTTTTTCCGTTCTTTTCTTTTATCGTTGTTTTTGAGTGCTTCCCGAAGCGGGAATCGTAAGATGGGTTGGGTTGTCTCAGATTGATTGTGAAAATGTATTCTCTTCCAGGCTTGTAAGCAGCTCGGACTCAGCTGATGGCGCTGGCCGCAGGCTGAACTCATTGAGCTCTGAAGTATTGCCTGTCTTGCTCACAGGGCGTCCTGCAGATGGGACAGACGTAGTCGTGCTCCTCGACCTTGACGCGTCCTAAACAACGTGTGCAGCGCCACCAGTCGGGGATGATTTTGCGTGTGCTCCACCACTTCTGATCCTCTCTGCTTGAAGAGCCACGCCGCATGAGATCTTCCATGTGATAGTCTCTGTAGTGATCACGCTGATGGTCCCGACGGTGAAAGGGGTCCCGGGCCCGTTGGCACTTCTTCCAGTCGCAGGGAAATTTCCTCTTCTGCTCGGCGGATATATGTAGTTGGCTATAGTGACGTTCGAGATCGGCTTTCCGGCGGAAGCTCCTTGCGCAATCCTTTTTCATGCAGACAAAGATGCCTTCATTGGCCTGAGAGCGGGGACTTGAGAAGGCTCATATTAGCATAAGCTACATTTATCGACGGATTAAAGTTGAAACACTCACGTTGGAGGATACAGGTCTTCGGCAATTCTGGTCACGGGTAGTTGATCTGTCGGTTGAAAACCTGGCTTCAGTCTCCAGTAAGGTTGTTGGTTGGGCTCCACGTCAGCGATAAAATCATAGTACTCCCACCAGCCATTTCCATACACAAATTCGGTCGTATATGTCGAAAACGAAGGGCTATGAGGCGTGAGTGAGTAGGTGGTGTCATGGCTAGGGTCGGATATAAGCGGCCAGTGACAGCTTTGGCTGCCGGCATAACTAGATGGCCACACGGAGTTGTAATCATCGTATTCTAAGCTAGGTGTTGGCGGTGGGATGTCGCTATATGTAGTAATTGCGCTCTCTCTAGATGAATCCCGGGTCATCGGCGTGCTGGCACTGGGGCTGGATGACCAATCTGACGATGCCCTATGGTCAGGAGCATAGTACTGCCCGTGGTTATAGTAACCACTGTTGTCAAATGGTTGAGTCATGATTTCGGGCTCTAAACTTCTATAATTGTAAGGTTTCTTGAGAGGGCTACCGGCATGAGCTCCGGAGTCCACAAATGAAGGCGGCGAACATGCACAACAAGTAGTGTATAAGTTATCGCTTTCTGTCCCGTCGCCACCTTTTTGATACGCCAATATATTTTGGCTGGGTTCCAAAAGGATGGTCAGGGGTAGCAAACTCAAGATAATTAGGATAGGCAGGGCAATATTTCAGAGTCGTAAATAGTGAAGATAAGATGAATGGGATGGTACAGGACGGAAGACCTGATTCCGCCTAAGCTTGGGACTCGTATCATCTTAATACACGACAGAGGTGAGCAGCGGTTAGCCTTCCACCGAGAGGCCTAGAGACCATCGTACTGGCTGTAGGTCACAATGAGGCTCTCAAGATGAAGAACACAAGTGTGAGGCGGACTGATGACTAAGAATACAGCACCGGCATGCGCAACGATATATAGCGTGCTGGGTAGTACATATTCTGAGATCCTCTCAGTGATTGATGATCGAAAAAGAAACGGAAGAATAAGATGTGCTAGCAGTCAATCTGTCAAGGTAACTCGAACTCGGCATAATTCTACGAGAACTAAGGGTTCATCGCCTCACTGATAAGACGAGATATTGAATTGCTAGTGGACAGACGACATGCAAAGCCACGCACACACCTAGGTCGCCGTCATTAACGCTAATGCGTGATAGACAAGAGCTTCAGGTAGGTAGATGTTGCGGACACCAGGACAGATGTCGAAGACCAGCTCTCGCACTCGCAAAACGCGGCCGATCTCCACCTGTAGATTTGCGCGGATTGCCTGCCGGCGTCACCTTCGGTGTGCAGTTGGGTAAGCCCATGATGCCGTCCCATTAGCGCTCAGAGTCAAGGAGCAAATTTCGGAAAGGAAAGAAACCCCCCGATTTACCCTGGACCTACTTACCAAGCGCGGTGTGGTCAGCATCAGGCCCATCCGCAGCTCATGGAGACCCAATTATGCCTCTTTTAAGGCTTCAAGTAGGGCTGGCACAAGTGTTGATAGGGATATGAGAGAGAACTGCCTGTCAAAGTATTGTAGAAATGCAATTTGACCAATGCTAAAAGAGCGGTTGTGATTGGGCTAGGCAGGCAGGCTGGTAGGTCACTTACACACGAAAGTTCTCGGGATACAAGATTCTCGGGATACAAGACCCCGAGGTGGCAGCGTTGGAGATGACAAGTCAGTCATTATCATAGGATCAGCATGAATCCAGGTTGTCTGTTTTCTGAGCTCCAATACTAGGTGCAGCATACACGAGACACAGGGCGACCGCGCTCTCCCTTTTTTTTTTTTATTTTTTTTTTTTTTAAATGCTAGAAGAAGAGATTAATAATAACAATTTCACTGGCTAGTCGTCGTGGGTGCTACCATGCCACAGCTTAGAGATCTAGCATTCGTGTATCAATTCAAATGTGCACATGCTGCCCCAAGGCGAAAAGCATCGATCAGCAGCTTGTAAAAGGGTACTACTGGCACAGCCGCCACTGGCCGGCTAGGTACAGTAGCTATAGTATGTGAATACAGCAAGTGACCAGTAAGAAATGATGAAACGCACGAGGCTTTGGGAGTACACATAGGCTATGACCCCCGACCTGCTCGCCATGTGCCTGGGCTGGGTCGCCTCCTGTTTGACAGCAAACGGGTCGCCTCCTGCGAGTGTGGTTGCCTTGCTGTTTTGGTTGCCTCTAGTGCCTGGCTGAGGAGAGGGTGAGCGCAAAGGGCTGACCAATGTGAAGTAACTCGTCGACGTTTCTTTTTCCTTCGCGATTCTAGTTTGGCTTGCAGGTACCTAAGTAGACGTACTACTATAGATATATAGACATACAGAGACCGGATCAGGAAGAGTGAGCGGCAAGCCGTAGTGGAAGTCCTCACAGACCACGTTGCACGAAAACACTTCTTAGCAGGCAGGCGTCAGCAATTTGTTGGCCCTGTTGGAATGTGTCGGTTTTCTCGGGACCGCACGATCCATTGAGTCATATTGATGCGGCTCTAATGTTGGATTCCGTGGCAGTGACACGACCCGCTGTCTTCTGCACCGGCCGAGACGATAGCGCGAGGAGGAGCAAGTCCCAGAAGAAACGAGGCGGCTTGCAACCCGCGACGCCCATCCCCGGTACAGCTGTGTTTTACACTGGTTTATTTCTTGGAGGATGTCCCCTACAAGCCAATGAGTAATGGCTGCAGTCTGTAGTGCTGAATCCTTCTGGGCCTCCCCGTCAGCGCTGGAACTTGACGTGTTCAAGGGCATTGCTCGGCGAATGAAGACACGATGAACAAGAAAAAAAAAAAAAAAAAAAAAAAAAGACCATGCTTACCGGGCTCCAGCTTGTCATAGACATGTCTAGGCACCGACCGTTCGGCAGGTAGAGTTGGGAAAACATCGCATAATCGAGGCGCAAAACGCCATGCTTCACACCCTCCGGTCATGATTATCCGGAGCATTGACTGTGCCCGTCCCTGATACTACCCATACTACCCAGTTTGCATCCAGCATCGTCATGGGGCTTCCTGGTCGATCATGGAGTTGCCCTGTCCTGGTTATCACTTGTCTACAGAGCCAAGTTGTTGCATTAGTTGGACATCTGCTCGACAGGGCTTCCAGTGATCTCCTCAGAGGTTGCTCGTATGCGCGTAACGATCCTTCGCTGCCATGCCATAGGGTTTGGTCGGTAACCTAGTTTCGGCTGGGTAAGACGAGACGGGCTGGTCGCGTCGCTAGTGTATTATACCTACATGGTACTATATCTAGAAGTAGCTTCTATGAGCCGCACCTCAGCAACCATTGCCCTTCATATATTTTCACATCAGGCTCGTTAGGCTCGGTTGTAAACTCCATGTTTTCGTGGATTGTAGCAATTGGGCATCTCTGCATCTCATCACATACACCGATACGTCACGACGTTGCCACGTTTCCCAACGATATAAGAATTGTGCAATATCGAGGCCGCACGCGACTGTATGCACCGCCCCATGAACTGTCATTATTGGGGGTCGTGCATGTAGAAAATCTCGAGCTATTGGAGTAGGAACTTTTCCAAAATGGGCTTACCCCTGCAATATCGGGGGTAGCATCAAGGCGTTGTGGCGGTAGCATTGTCAATTGCTGTCAGCTCACGAGTTTTGGAAATATCCCGATGCGTGCATATCACATCCAGCTGCATACCGGTAGCCCCAGACCTCGATCCTCATGAGAAAAACTACAGTCCCAGGCGCTGCAATCATGGTTCAGGTTAGAAGGTGGTCAGTGGCAGAGCCTCCCTCTCAGAACACGAAGAGCTCACTGCAAAAGTGATGGGAAAAGCTGCTAGATCTATTGAGGACCAATAGTCTGTCTATCTTAGATCGTTCGCTACCGTATTTCATCCCCACGTGGAATGGATCTGTGTATCGGTACCGTACTCAGTATAGTCCCAATGCTAGTATTTAATGTACATAGTAAGCCTACGGTTTAGGCTACATGGTTTGAAATATCACAGGCCATGAAATCACATGAGCGCAGATGGCTTTCACGGCTGATAGCGCCAGTCTTAGCTACATAGCCATACAACGAACGAGGAGCATTGTATGCCTACGTACCTAATCAACGATGAGCGAGCACACTGGACTCAGGACACAGAAGTGAGCATATTTGTATTGCTCAAAGATATTCCTGCCTCGAGACCCCCCACACAAGCCCGACAAGTTGGTAGTGTGTGTATTCCAGAGCATCACGTTTCATTGGTTCCGAGAGCTGCGCAAGCGGCTTGGTTAATCAAGCCATCTTCCACATGCGAATTTGTGATACATAGAGTGATGTTTAACGGTGTCCCGGCTACCCATCATGAATGAGGCTGCAGCCTGTAGCGATAGGCTGATCAATCATCTGCTTGACCAGAAGAATTCGATGCAATGTGGTTTTCAAAATTCAGGTATCTTTTCTAGGAGCTGAGGGTTGTTGGTGTCCGATTCTTAAATGCGGTGCTCGGCATCTTCCGTGCGTGATGAGAACCCCCTACATACTGTGCAGGCCATGGAAATCACTGCGAAGACCAGGTCTAACCAAAGCAGGTCTGGTTCTAGATCCACGAGCACAGTTAAGCACGCGCCACCTAGGCGGGACAGGGTCCAAAGCATCGCAAAGTATTTATTCCAGCATCTACGATTGAATTATCGACATTATCGACGAAAGAATAACTTGAGCAGAATGGTCTTAGGTGAAATATACCAAGCTTAAGTAATAGAGATTTCCAGTACATTTAACCCAGCTGTGAGTTGCATATACGAAGTAGTAACGTAAATTGACAATTAGACAGCTATAATAGTGTTATCATAAATGTAAGTAAACCTAACGATGTAATTGAGTATATGTTAATAGAGACCTCGCCTTCGTATTGATATTTTCTTGGGTTATGCAAATGGATCACGACGAGAATCGACTAGTCTGTTTCATTACCTTGTCACCATACAATATGACGGCTAATCTGAATTATCTGGATCAAAGCATATGGCACAACTAGAGCTATAACGTAGCAAAATGAAGCATGCAGTTACGTACCTACTCCCTGGCCCCTAATGGAAGAGCAGTTGTTCACTCGTCAATACAGTTCTTCTAGGATAAGATAATTATGCTTACCTATTATCTGCGTTGTGTTTCACAAGAATATCATGGTCAAGAACCTTGCTTCGTTCTATACTATCAAGTCGTTATATAGCACACAAGCCAGTTACTTGATGCAATTCAACCAGCTAGGTAGTCTTAATATTGAGCAGTTTAATTGCAGGATACATGGGAAACGCCGTTCACATGCCAAACTAGTGCACGACTTCCTTGACCATTCGTTATACCTAGGTTACGCAACTAACACTACAACATTCGCCCTGGTATCGCACCCATTGTTATCAGCGCCGGGGCTGGCATCAGTCTCCGCTGGATAAGCCCCCAGCTCTCTTTCTAGAATGATATGATGAATTCTCCGCGGAGATTGGTAAGCGTCGTGAATATTATCACGATCGGTGGGATCGTAACATAATTACCAGCGATATCTATCTGCAAAAATAAAAAATGAACCTTAGAGATCTTTCTGGCCAATGAGTTTGTTCAGGCTACAGGCTTAGTTATTCAAGGTAGGGTTTCATTTGGAGGCGTGTAGGACTTTGTCTGATGTAAGATTGCGAGCCTGTACTACGTAATTCGTGCTCCATGTACTGTAGTAGTTCGAGATGTTACCTTCCGTACAGTCTACACTCCCTATCACCACCAATAAAACTGTTATTCTATCATGAGGCGATATGAAATTGTCACGCACCCACCCGACCATTGGGCAAGAGATCTTGTCTCTTTTCTCACCATGGGAGAACATGTAAGTGATTCCCTGCTCCAGCTATCGTTGGGGGATTCTGTGTATCCTAGACAGTGAATTCTTTCATGATCTGCCCGAACAATCCCGAAGATCATGCATGCAAATAGGGATCAGCGAAGTATCCTACAATGCTACCTAAAATCAAATATTTACCTTGTTTGTCACATGCTTTATTATATCTGACCTTGCAGAAACGTGACTCCTCAATAACATGTATATTCAGGGATTATCGCGATAATAAGTGTCTTTCCCCATACCTAACACTCATGGCAATAAATTAAAACTGATCATCTGTGTCCCAGTTATAGAGACATAATCCGATTTACTGCGTTTTTTTTACTGCTGTATCCGCCCTGGGGCTCGCGTCACCCGAATCAATAGAAATTCTAGACTCATGTCCAAGTATACAATGGGGTTTCAGCTATGAGCACCAATATGCCCCCCAAAAGTGTCCATCTTCACTTTTTTCTATACTGCTGTGTTTTCATTTTGCCGATTATCTCCGGAGCGTAAAAGGCACCTAATACCAGCTTACCATCAAAGTAAGTATTACATCGTACCTTTGAATAACCGGAAAAAAAAGTATTCTGTAAATAGCATTCAATCTGTAAGATAGTTCATCAAGGCTTCTTGTGCAACAATAAGGGTCCTTTACATCCTCATACTTGAGATCGTAAAGCTATAAGCGAATCACCTGAGGTTGGTTTACCTCTTGGCTTATTCTACTCTCATTTTCTTGCACTGCAAACCGATGCCGTTAGACATGCGAAGTCTAACGGTTACTATAGTCTCCACCAGAGGGTGACATTTAGACCAGTCCTGTCAATTTGAAGTCTGAGCAAACTAAATATCACAATGCGGTGCTTAATGTTTAAATAGAAAACCAGGAGTTCGAGCCAACTCATCCCACGACTAAGAATCTCAGACCGGGCATCATCAGACTTTACGCATAGTGAGCGGAGGTCGTTCCTAGTTTTGAACTTGATAGAATACTTCAGTTGTTTATCTAAGTGTCTACCTTAGAATGATGGCTTCATCTATTTATAATCAGCATATGAGCTATGCTGCCCTAAATTAATGACTGTTGTTGGAGACCTGTTTCTGGTAGTGTAGAAAATACATACACAATGATGGATGGAGTACTCGTGTTTCCCCCCTCGGATCGTAGCTCGGCAACCAGGGTTTGCGAAATCGTGGATCAAATTTGTCACTCACTGGGTTGACTGTCTCATCAGCGTGGGCAGCTTCCAGATCATTTTTATAATCAGCAGTATCAGTATGGATAGCAACGATCACCGTGACATAGTGATAGGAAGTAGTGCTCTATCTACATAGGTAGAGAGGTTTAAAGCTTGGATTACTTTATCATTGCTTACAAGAATAGGAGCTTAATCTAAAACGAAGAAATAAAAGCGAAAGCTTAATTCAATAATTTAAACCTTTTCAGTGGCTTCAAACAATTTGGTATTATGACGGACTATTATAAAATATTAATCAAAGTAGAGTTATGGAGCGATATCCTACAAAAATCTCCGAATCGGGGAATCGAACCCCGAGCCTGGCGGTATTCTCTTTCTTCATGAAGAGGATGAAAACGCCAAATGTTAACCGTTACACCAATTCGGATGACAAATACAGCAGATTGAAGCTCAATACCAAGGTCTCCCTGGGAATCGAACCCAGATTGGTGGAATCAAAATCCACAGTGATAACCATTACACCAGGAAACCTGACCAGAGATGGTTGGGGTTTTCGGGATAAAATTGGGATACATATTGTGACCGTTTTCAGTTGGTAGGATGGCCGGACAAAGCAGGCGCCAAATAGCTACCTAGCTCCTCAGTAATTATGTCCACTCTGGACATGTTGCGTCAGCAGTTTGTCATTTACTTAGACGACCGATAAGGAATGGCAGCTCAGTCAATCGCATACATACGTATGTATTACCCTCAATGTGTTGGGCACCCGTGTGGTTCAGGTTCTTGGAGCATGCGTAGACCTCTGCATCCGACTCTCGATTGTTCAAGCCTGTCTTGCTTGGCATTATGCATGTCGGCATTTCTTGTGGTGACTGGGTGACTGGTCAGATGATACAAACTTGTAATTCCCTCACGAAGTTCCAATGACGATTTCGTTTAGGCAACTGTGTGCGAAGCCACTGCAGGTACGCAGTTAGCTGACTTCCTCATGCCCGAGGTTCTCTGGCATCATAAGTAGGATTGCTCTAATAATAGTGCGTGCAATGATGTAAGTTACCGCATAGGCGATTGCCGGTGATGCATCTTGAAATCCATTGGAAAAGTCGACTTAAGACACTTGCTGGTTTTTGTTACGCGGCTTGCAGTGGCTGAAGACCTGCATATCGTATTCCTGTTCAAGTCCTTCTGACTCTGCTGCATAAATTACCGAGCAACAGCATTTGTAAGTATTTGGGACTGGTTACTGTCCAAGAATCTTGCCTATGCTTTCGAAAATAACATGACAGACTTAATACTATTATATAGGAAATATCTCACTTTGATCAGACAGCCTGATCTCGATCAGAGAACGGATGAATTTTCAAATTGTATCTCAGCAACTCATTGCTTCGTTCACTGCATCGTTGACTCTACGATGGGCAATGTGTCACCATTGTCCAAAACATCGTACCAAGTACGGCTACAACGAGAAGGTTGTGCTAAATCATATCAATCCCTTGCGAGGTGTCTTTGTGTCTCTAAGGGCATCCTTTTCGACACCATTGGCATCAAAGTTGTTACTAGGTATTTGCTATCGTTTCGATATAGGACAGGGAATCAAATCCTCCGTGAGTGCGGGAATGTCTAAATGGGCGACAGTAGGAACGCTCTATTGGGAACTTCCCCTGGCCCATGTCGATAGTGGTGCTTCAGTATAACAAGGACTTAAGATCATGGCTCGTCATGGCTTGGAATCGAGGCCTATCACAATACTTAAAAACATTCTGCTAGGTCTGCTAAGATCCTTGGCCACCACGTATCTTCTTGGCTCTTGGTGGTTGACTTTGACTCTATACAACCGGTACGACCTTTGCTAACCTCCGTAGCCTGTGTGTCTTATTTTTTGATAAAACTTATAGATTCCAGTCGAAGCTTGCAAAAGTCTTGCAGCGTTGAATGATCAAATATGACCCTAACTATCTATAGTATCTGCATAATCATATCATTCTTCGTAAATCCGTACGATGCTGAGTATATACAATCTGAAATAATCTGCTAAATATACTCGTTGTCTCTACGACGTCAACGCCGAAACAGCAACAGAGGTTCTTATCAGATTTGAGAAGAGAAAGTCCTACTAGGCTGCCTCCTTAAGCAATCGGTTGTATCAAACGATTCGCTTTCCTCAACAGCGCTCGTCCAAACTATCCCCTTTGAAGCTGTGTGCCCTAAAGCCCACCAATCGACAATAACCATATGTCAGGTACCAAATTGGAAATAGATTTCTCGATGGTCGTAATCGATTTCAGGTGCTTGAAAATCGACATGATGATGCTCGTGACTTTTTAAACAAGTCCAGTAGTTCAAGCTTGCTGCTTGACTTGTATCATGTACATCTTGTGGATAAAAATCGGCGTTGAAGTGTCCCCCGTCAAGGGGTTGGTTATGAAAATAGTCCAGCGGCTCGGGAGAGAGGGCAGGTTGGTGAAAGCCCATTGGGCTTGAAATCGAAGTCAGATCTAAAGACATATTGGTTGTTTGACCATAGATTCCCACTGCTTCTGGCTGAGGGCTGCCCGTTACAAACCTCATGTCACTTATGCCGAAGTTTCCTGTAGGCCATGGAGCCGTTCTCTCGTCTCCAAGTGAAAGAGCATCGTATGTCAAAGGTGATGGCAGGTCTGACTGGTAGGGATGGGCCTCCTTATAGGGCGAGGCCGAAAATGCAGATGGTCCTCTAGATGGACCTGGGGAGCTGTCGATTGGCCATTCCGGGGATTCCACATCTTGCAACAGGGTATACCCTGGTGTATAGAGAGAGCCCGGTGGCGGCGACTGGGGACGAAACCATCCAACTCCAGTGGTTCCGTGGTAATGACCTGATTCGGAGGTCGAAGGGCTAGAGCTACTCGGCGTCATGGTCTTGAATTGATGCTCTTCTGGATAGAGACATGATAAGGATTTTACCGTACACCGTCGACAAGGCTCTCCTCGCGAGCATCGTTCTCGGGCCCTCGCGCATTCATGACACGCTCGTCTTCTGTGTGGGTTATCGTTTGATCGCTCGAGCGGCATATGAGTCGATACATGTCGACCTAAAATGTCACTTCATGATGTTGGTTAGTATCATCCTGGGAGTCGTTACAAAATTGCCGCATAAAGTTGATAAGGCTTACCTCCGTGCAAAACTCTTGTCGCACACTTGGCACATGAATCTCCTGGTTTCATCATGGCCACGCTGATGTCTCTTCAAGTTTTCGGGTCGCTTGAAGCTACTAGGACACTGAGGACACTTGTATTTCTTCTGAGCATGATCTTGGGCTGCGGGAACGCCCGTTTCCACGCCCTCTTCCTCGCCGCCAAGGTTTCTATGATCTAACATTTTCAGGTTACATGCATGGAGTGAAGCCAAGGTACGAAGCTGAGAGACTCCCTCTTATAAAGGCTGCGTGCGATATTTTCCATCTCTGGGCGTACCCTACTATCCAAATAGTCATGACATATACGTGGCTCTTTTGAGGTGGATATACAGATAGCCGTCTCGACTTCCTTATTGAAGTCTGTTTCTGACATCCCACATGCAATCTGCAGCTATCTCTCCTGTGACCATCATCACTGCCGCCTTTGGATTCGCTACCATAAGAAGCGCCCACTGATATGCATGAACAAGTATCGCTTGGCCATGTCAAGCGGACCGCTGGCTCGAACGCTTCAGCTCTCGGCCGTCTCGGTTAAGTATCGAGGGTCTTGGGCTTGGCCAGTACATGTGCGACTATAGATTCTTTCTTCATTGCTTAAATTGGATGCCGCGGCCCTACTTGGCTTACGGCGTGAAGATTACGTCTATCTCAGCCTGGGCACGACAGCCAAGATTGAAGCCCAGTAAGCTCGATAATCTCAATAAGACCGGGTCTTGGCGAGTTGGACGGACGGATGGTGATGAAGTAGGAGGTCTGCATCATGTTTAAGAGTCAAATATATGATTCGACCTGCCGAGCCAACTATTGCAAAAGAGCCTTTCTCTTATTGAGTTTCTCGGTCGAATTCATAGAAAAGCGGCAACGTAGCATCGGGTAGCGTGTCGGCACAGGGATCAATAGATCCATTACGGGCACCCGCATTTATACTGTAATAGATCCTCCCGACGATTTGCCAGGGATAAGCTGTGAACCAAGACCTGCTAGCTGGGATTTTGATAAAGTGCGACAGCGGGTGAGCTGCAGTGGCCATGCCACCGCATTAGTCAACGTTTAGCAAACCAACCCTCATGTGCCCCTTACCTCCGCGGTTGGCACGCAGGTAGTAGGGGATAAATGTCAGTTCCCTAGCCTCCTTGGGCGTCTCGGCCGCGACGGTGAAACCGGGCGCTTGACCCGGCTCCGTATGCGACCAATGGTTCATCTTGCGGGACCATCCGGTGGCACGGAGACCGATATAGTGCTCACCCATGTCGTCTATCGCGCGCTTCTGTTCGCTTACTGGGCTGTCAAGAGTTATGCCAACATTACGAAAGTGGTCCTGTTCCCACGGATTGTCGACATCCTCCACACAGTAGATCAACGGGCCCCGGGCTAGAGCCACCGTGTGCTGGTTCGTATAAGGGTGGGGCGAAATGTATCGAGGCTCAAAGCCGTGGATTCGTATACTGAAGGCCTTGTTAGCCGTTGTATATGATGGTGGCAGTGCCAAGTAGCCATGCTCGATAGTGGCTGATTTCAGCGTTGGGGTGAGCTAGAAGGCGAGTTAGTGTCTGTTCTATTGTAACCATACCATACCGGCCCTTTGCCTCATGGCAGGGTTAATGAAACGTACCGTGAACCTCCCGCTGGCCCAGGCAGGAATTCGAAGCCTAATCGTCGTGTTTGCAGATGGGGGCGCTTCGAGTTGAAACGTTATGTTCCCTTCCCATGGCCAGTCCGATCTCTGCTCAAAGACTATAGGGTGTTCTTCAACCTGGAATGAGACCTTCGCTGTAGTATAAAGATGTACATTCATAAAGATCTCTTGTCCATGGCCACCATAGTCCCAGAGATAGCCGCCAAGGCTGCCGAATAAGCGTGATACTGCGGAGATAAAACACGTCAGTATAGAAATCGAAGCTGAGCGGCATTGCACGTAGCAGTGTGCGCCCCTGGGAAAATGGGCTAGGAGATGAGATTTCATCAATCTTTCTAGCAAGATAGGAGAAACACTCTTAGTAAGCTAGAAAAATTCCCCTGCATACCATTCGGTGGACAGCAAGATGTGTCGAACCACTATCGGAGACCCATGTCAGCCTATCCATAATCAAGATTGTTCACGCAACGGTAACAGGATCTGAATGAAGGCTGAGGTTTATGGGGATTTGACTGACTGCGGCGCGGATACTTTTATCCTTCTCAGAACTTGCGAGTTGATTGACATAAGTGAAGGCGTTCCCCTAAATTTCAGCTCAGTTTAGCTGCTGCTCTCAGCTGCAGTTGCGCATATGGGATACTCACACCAAGGCTCACTTGGACGAACTAGGTCAGCCATGCATATCCCCAACAAGGAAAACAACAACCGATGGTCGAGAATGGGTTTGAACTCACTAGCAGTCATGACAGCATTGTAGAGACACAGCTCCATGACGTCGGCGTACTTGGAATTCAGCTCCACATGCAACAGTCGTTCCGCGAGCATCATGACCCCTATTGAGGCGCATGTCTCGTTATAGCAACCTCCCTCATCAGAGCCTTGAGGTAGAAAGTAATCGATGCCGAAACCTTCCCAGTGCAATATCGCACCAATACCCCCGGTCAGATACATCTTCTTATCCACCATATTGTTCCACAAGGTACGTATGGCTTCGAGATATTGCTGCTTGCCCGGGAACACCTTAATACCCAACTCGTCCAGGCTGACCAAGTTTGCTACTCCTGTCAGTAGATACAAGGCTCTCACTGCATGGCCTTCAATCGTTTTCTGCTGCAGGATTGGCTGGTGGGCCTGGCTATACCATAAACCAGGGTGCATGGGATAGCAGTCAGGACGTTTCCAGGGACTATCGCCCCTCTGCTCCCTCTCCCATTCGTAGTACGGCACTATATATTGAATAAGCCTAGTTACTCGGGAACAAGGCCATTGCCACGTTTCTCGAAAATGGAAGTGAGGTATTGCGATAACATACTGCCGTCTTGCCCCGTGGGGTTTCCGCGCTCCTCGATGAAGTACTGTGCCAAATCATACGCATCCTGGTTCCCCGTCACCGAGTAAAAGCGAACCAAGGCAAGTTCAATTTCCGGGTGTCCCGGGTAGCCATGCTTTTGCTCTTTACCAGGGCCGAAAACCTGCCGAATGTGCTTTATGTATTTATGGATAACTTCGATGAGCAGGTCATTTTTGTAATAGTTGCTGTGCGCCAGGGCCGCCTCCATGAGGTGTCCGGCGTTGTATCTGGAAACATTTAGCAGGTCAATTTTCTTCTATATAGCGCGCCGTCAATAGGCAACACTAACGGACAACTCACAGCTCATGTTGATCCCTCAAGTTCGTCCATCGCTTCCCCGGTTCGATTACGGTGAAGTAGACGTCGATATAGCCATCCTCCTGCTGCGCATTGCGGATCATCTGGACCAGCTCGCGGATGGCGGCATCGATTTCCACATCATACTGCTCCGTAAGCACATAACAGGCCCCCTCTATCCACTTGGCGACATCGCTGTCCCAGTAGACTGGCGGTGGCGAAGGCCAGCGCGACTTGTCGTCGTAGATGGGTTGCCACTTGAGATTGAAACACTCATACTGGCCCGTCTCCTTCAACTTCTTGAGCTGTGCCTTTACTGTCACCTGCTGGATGGTCTCACGGCGAGCCTGTAGTAGCGACGGCCCTGTGAAGGTGGTTTGCGGGAAGAGGACTTGAGGGTGCGACATGGTGGGCGGACACACCGACACAGACTTGGGCAATGCTTAGCAACACTTACGTAACAGAGTCGAAGCAATCAAGGGGCGCGCCAAATTGAGACGGGAAGCAGGGTGCAAGGAATTATACGAGTGCGTGTAAGCAGTGGTGGTTTCTCGATCTCCAAATAGAGTCTAGAGTGTACAAACCTAGAAGCGCTACATGTATGGCTCTCTGGATATAAAGCAGGGACTACGAACCGCCAGTCACACGATCACGCGCCATTGCAAGTCCGATATCGAAGCTGATACTAGCTGTCACGCAACGAAGACAACTTGTGTCGGCTTCTCCAGGCGCTGCTCGCGGAAACGTATCACCGTCTAATAGGCAGGCATTTGCGAAATGGAGCTAGGGGAACCTCAGCCGGCCGATTGCTGGGTAGGCCACTGAGTCTAGATCAGCGCTGCCGAACCGGCCATTGCGTACCAATGTTGTAGAGCAGAAATCGGCCCCGTGCAGGTCAACTTGAATCATGCATGCCTTCACCGCATGTGATGTGAGGAAATCCCTACCTAATGCCATGTAGGTCGGCATTGAGATGCCGTCAAACGGTCAACCAATGATGAAATACTTACAAGCGCTCCCAAAAAAAAGAGAAAAGTGCTGTTACTGCCGGTTACTAGGTTAGTTAGTAGGTCTGTAGTAGGTAAGAGCCCGGCCGGCATCTGGGGCTACAACATTAGGTTAGTTGGAAATCATCCTAGTGACCAAATCTGTGACGGGGGCAGCCGCCGTCAAAGCCTCGTTTTCCAGCTACAAACAAAAAAAACTACGTGTAGTACCCGAGATATGGGCTCATAAGTGCCTACCTGAGTACGTGCATTACATCAACAGATCAGATGACAGTCAAAAGTAGCGTAAGAAAGGGGCAAACCAGCCCTGTGTGACCAGACACGCACCAATTCTTTCGCGCTTTGGGATGGTCCCGATTGGCGAATCATTGGTGACATACTTTTCAGCCAGCATAGCACATTACACGAGTTACGGCCGAGTTCGCCATGGGCTTAAGCATATCATTGTTTTGCAGGGCGACGTCGGCTTCACGCTGGACGCACTGTGATTACCTCTTAACGCCTCGTGTGTATGCGGGCACTTCACGAGGAGTGTAGCCGCTCAGCAAGATTGTGTAGCAGTGTGCTAGGAAACGGCGATTGCAGACGTTTATTCTTTCCTTACAGATACCCGGAACAGCGATCAAGACCCTCCCCCTCTTCACTCACTTTTCTACATGGCTCGAACCGGAGCACTACACTGAGTCATATCAATTACACGCCTTCGTCCGCGCTCATGTACAGGCATCTCGTCGTACCGTGGCAGGGGCACTGACAACCGGTCAAGGCCATCAAATTTCATCCTCGAGAAACTTGTAATGAAACTTGAAGTCGGCTTTCCTTCGGTTCATCCTGCGCAGTGGCCGATTAGTCGACAGGAGAAGTAATTTATCGTGTCAGGGAAGCTTACCACGTGGACTCGTAATCGAAGAACCGGTAAGTCCCCTGCTCAAACTCCTCTGTAATATTCTTGGGTTCTTCATGCCTTTGGAACCATGTCTGATATTGCTTGTGAAAACGCCAGCTCTGGTCTTTTAGAGCTTTGGCTGCCATGTACTGTTGGTAGGAGTTCTGCTTGTAGTAAAAGACGTAGAAGAGTGTGTCAGGCTCGATGCGCGAGTACAGGCGAGGATCATCAAAGATCGCCAGGGGTTCCTGCGGATACCCAGATGGAGAGTGATACCGCAATTCCGGCCTATATGGCCTTGGGGGTTCGGCATCCGACGTATCCATCATGCTCATGTTGAGTTGTGACGCCGCCATCATGCGCAAGGTCGACGGCGTATTTACTGGCGCAGTCCGCCTCTTCTTGACCGTTTCATAAGACTCGACTAGGTCGTGCAATGCCGCAGGGAGGTGGAATATCGATTCTTCCTCCTTGTCTTCTGGCTTTGGCTTGACGCCGTTGGCCGGTCCATTGGAATGAGATTCTAATCGTACACGTTAATGAGAGAAGCGGAAGATTTATCACTGGAATGCTTATACCCTTTGCGGACTCCCCTGACTCTAGGGCGCCAGAGGCCTTGCTTGAAGCTCTAGAAGCTTTCTCCGCTTTCTTGAATGTATTTGATATACTTGGAGCATGCTCTGAAGGCTTGGGCTCAGGGACGGGGAGGCTTCCTGTTCTCGGCTCTGAGGAGGCGGGTTGCACATTTATTATACTTGGGGAATTTGCAGCACTTGTTCTCAAAGGCGCAGATGGTGGTAGTGGCGAAATTCCCACAGAAGACGCTACTGGTTGAGACCCTGGCGGTGGTGGCAGCGGTGCTATACCGACGTTGTTCTTGTCGCTTGCCGCTGCTGCTGCTGCCGCCGAGGCGTACTTGAGGCCCTCACCAGGAGGGCGTTGGGGCAGCGAGGCTGGCTTCATGCTAGAGGTTGACGACGCGCTACCATTATTTACGTTGACTAGGGGGTTATGTAAAGTCGCTAATGTCGGCAGCGGGGATTTCATTTGCGTAGAAGGTCTTCGGGCAGCATTGGGGTCGATTGCAGCGGCTCTCGACTTAGCAGGTAGGTTAGTGGTGCGTGATTCCGAGTCTGCTGCCTCTTCTTGTACTGATTGCGTATCTTGTGAGGATACACGGTCGTTATCTTGGTTCATGCCGTACGTATCTTCCTCTTCTTCCAGAGCTAGCTCATCGTAAAGGCCTTCATCCTCAACGAAATCGTCATTCATGCCATCTGTGACGTAGTAACGGATACTCTCTTCCATATCCGTAACTTGTTCTGTTTCAATGCCGCCGTTCTCCAGTGACCGCCTAATCAGCTCAAGTTTTCCCTGGTGCCATTTATGTCGCTCGATCGTATTCTCTATTGTCGCGATGCGGCCGGCTTTGGCCGCTTGGCTCTTGCCCTTCTTCATCGTCACTTGCAACTGTTCGCTTTCGGCCTCGAGTGTCTCGATCTGCTGTTCAAGTTCGTCTACCATGTTGCTGAGAAATTCCCCAGCTTCGGCCTTTGCTTGTTCTTTAGGATCGAGTTTGGCAGCAGCTGAAAGGCCTTCTTTCGAGTAAGCCTTGGTCTTCATAGCCTTCTCAACAGCCTTGAACCTTTCCATTTGCTAGCAAAGAGTCAGTGTACACATTCCAACCAGGGTTCATGGTCCCCCGCAAAGACACCGACCGTTTCTATCAGCCTCCGGTGCTCCAGCAACGGGGCCTTGTCCTTGATGTCATTACTAGCAGCCCATGTCTTGATCTGGTCTCGTAATCTCTGGAGCTTCTTGATCTCGCGCTTGAGGTTATCCTCGAGCTTCTCTTTCTGAGCGGGGTTATTGGACTGCTCGATCTTCTCGTAAATACCGTCGAATTCGGCGACACCTTCGGCGACCTTCTTGAAGGTCTTGTCTATCTCCTGCTGCAATTTTCGGGCTGCCATCTTGTATTATGTACATGTGACGAAAGTCCTCTGGAGATCAACAGCGACAGTGGTGTGTTCGGCAGTGGTAAGACGTCTCGGAGAGATCGGCCTGTGGCAGACGAAGCAAGGTCGGCAATGCCGGGCCAAAGGTCGTGGAGAGGGCAGGTCAGGTCGTCGCGCAGGTCGGAGCCTGTGAGGAGGGTATGCTGAAGGGCAAGGTCAGAAGGCAATAGACAGGCGCAGAGCTCGAATAGGCCGAATTGGACGAGGAAGCTGATAGACTAAGACGATGCAGCACACTAATGTGGTTATTATTGACTTACCGTTTGTTCTTCAAACGAGAAAAATGTAGACGTCTAGGCAGAATATTGCTGTTTGCGTGTGTTACCAAAGCCTGCCTACACATACTATTGAATAGGTAGGTAAGTAGGAATGCATTTGATAGGGTGGTGGTGGTGGTTGTGGTTGTTGGCGGGAAGGCTGAATCGCGCGTTTACACCTGAGCATTACCGTTAGGTACTACCTACCTACCTAGGTACCTAACGTACTGCATGTATATAGGTATCATAGGTAGCTGCTTAGTGGCTTAGCGTAGTGGACAGTAGGTACCTACAGTAAGGCCATACCTGCTACATGCAGCCTACCTACCTAGGTACTGTACCTACTTACCTTAGGTACCTTCTTAGGAGGTCAGTAGGTAACATGGCACATGCCAAGCAAGCCTTACTTCCGGTGCCCTGCTCAAGTATCCGATGTGAAACATATGCGTCTTCTCGCTGTTTTTATGGCATATATATCTGACTCATATATTTCCAACGCTGAGTAGGAATATCTATCTGTATCCCATACATCTCGATGAGGTAATAGATGATGTATAAATCAAGAGGTAGACTGCCTCTGGAGTTAATGTGGGTAACACGGAATACCTACCTACCTAGGTAGACATACCCAATGAAACACTTCTGGGAAGGAGGAGCACATTATAGGTTGTACCTTTCATTCGATTACATCCAATATTGAAGATATTCAACAAGCTTATCGGAGTCAGAATAATGTCACAGGAATAGGGCTAGGTGAAACTTGTAAATAAGTCTACAATATTCACATATTCAAACTACCATTTATAGGAGGGTACCGCCTCGGCCAAGGAGCTAGATCTGAGCCTGCCAGATGTCTACAGTTGCACTAGACTAGGTAGTACTAATAATTCATGAACTCTCAAGCTTCCCTCTTACGCCCAAAGGCTGTTATTCCCTCTTGTCTTAATAACAGTGTCGATAATACCTAGTTAATTCATCTAAAATGAAAGGTACGTTTTCTCTATAAAATCCCGCTTTTTTTTTTTTTTTCCTCGAAGGGAAAGGGCGAGAGAGGAAAAAAGGTCATTCTACTCACGCGCCCATCCTTTGTAGCGATATTACAACGTGTACTGTCGGCTTCCGTCACAGTGGAGAAGGAGGTCGTCTCGTCGATAGGGAAGGGTGTTCTTGTCTTCGCTGCGGTAGCACCTGGAGACACCCAGAAGGAGGCAGACTCGTTAGCTGCCAAGGTGCTGAAAATGAAACTATGGGATGACGAGGAGACCGGGGCAAAAGTATGGTTACGACGATCTCTTCCTTGCATCATCAACGGCCGGCCACAAGAGCGATCAGTAAATCATGTGCCTCGCTTTCATGTCTAACCTATCTCGTTTCTCAGTGGAAGAACAGCGTCCAAGAAATTGATGGAGAGGTTCTCTGTGGTAGGTTCCTCACTTCCCACCCTACTTTTCATGTTCGTGTCCCTGGTCACGGCTTATCTGATGGCACGACTTCAGTGTCTCAGTTTACCCTTCTCGCTTCGACGAAGAAGGGTAATAAGCCCGATTTTCATGGCGCTGCCGGCGGCGAAGAAGCTAGGAATCTATATCATTATTTCTTTGAGAAAATACGACAAGGTTACGCGCCTGATAAGGTAAAAAATGGAGTGTTTCAAGCTATGATGGAAGTCGCCCTTGTTAACGATGGGCCTGTAAGTAACTCCCCGCTGTCAAAGCGGTGAATCTCTGCTAACGGTTTCAAGGTCACATTGGAAATATCAGCCTCGCCAAAGGCCGATCCAAAGGTCGACAGGAAGGCTGCGCCAAACCCCTCGCCAGTATCCGCACCGCCCCAATAGACTTATATCGGTGAATATATCGAGGCTGCATAGTCACGAGACAAGCTTCCAGCTGAACTTATGATACTGTGCCCTTTCCAGCCAAACACATAGAATGCGATGACAGGATACCACTAGACACATAGACACATAGAAGCATAGAATATGTCTAGATGACCGAAATAGATCGCATAGACTTTCATATACAAAATTCTTCCCAGTCTCTCTCAATTCAATCGTTCAAAAATCTCGTCTAGCGGTCGACATTACATTTAGTTCATCAGTTAAATAACTGAGAGGGGTATATTTCCAACATTCATCATGAAACTTCGAAACCAGTCCTGTCAAATAAATCACACACACAAAAGCACCCTTGGAACGCCTAAAATGAAAGGCGAAATCAACCGAAAGGTTACTTGAACCGTCGTTTAAGCTTTAGTTTGCGACTCTTCGCAGCACTTTCTGCCTTCCATACTCCCGCGAAAAGGTCGTCGCATTCATCTTCATCACTCGAGTCAAACGCGACAAGCTCCTCATCGTCACCGTCCCGAGTGGTCTTGTTCTCGAACTCGAGCTCGGGAATGTCGCTGACCATGGCGTCTTCCCAGCTTGCATAGGTCACGGTCCTCCGAGTCTCAAGGATGAACTTGCCAATCTTGTATTTCTGAGACTCCGCCCTCGCATCAACGTACTTCCAGCCGATCTTGGCACGGCATATGGCGCATTGGATGTCGGAAACGACATGTGTCCCCGTGCTTAAGATGCGCGGCTCTGGCTTGCCGATTTTGATGTTCATCAAGCTGGATTCAGCCTCCTGCGAAGGGTCGTCCGGGGGCGATACCAGATATGCGCGACCATAGCGGCCGGTAAAACCTTTACTCACGACCTGGGAATAGAATGCGAAGTCACTTCCACATGTGGAGCACCGGATAGTGTCGGGTCGAGTCCTAGTGAGTTTGGGCGCATCATGCCGTTCGGCGGAGAGCCGACGAAGACCGTCTCTCACGCGGGAGAACGAGAGGGGGGAGCCATGCACAGGGCTCGACAGCTCCGAGTCTGTGGGGGAGTTTCGCAAGGACGGGACATCACTGTGGGCAAGAATAGAGGTTGGAGAGGTAGGAGAAGTAGGAGAGGCATTACTGTCTGTATTGGACGAGATGTGGCGATGTCGGCGGAAGGGCCGCGACAAGCTTGGCAGCAAGTAAGTCGGGAACGACGGCGGGGGGGCTACAGCGCCCTCGGGCGGGCGAGGTGGAGGAGGAGGAGCCACATCGTTTAGTATGGGTATCATGGACAACATTGCCGCAACTACTTGATCAAGTGGAGAATAGGTGCAAGTTTCTTTATTAGATTTCACGACAGATGATGATGCATGGACGCACATGCACTGTAGGTAGAGAGGAAACAAAAAGGAAAAAGTAAATGTCATTACTGAGCGAGTTTATAGCACCTACATAGGTAGCTATGGAATGTGTCAACCCCGCATCGACCAATATCCGCATCTGATACGAGGTACCTATGTAGGTATCTCTGATGGATGTGCTGGCTGAATGAAGCACAGCTTACCCTACCCAGCAATCGGATGTGCCCGCCCAAGTATCGAGTACTCTACGAGGCTATAAGGAGCAAGAAACAGTCATGTGTTTTGCTTTGCTGGATCATTACCGTCATTTTGGGGGCCTTACCAAGTCAAATGACAGGCTCTGATGACCGCCGTACTTACTTAAACTGGAGGAGGTATGGAAGTAGGTACGCCCATTTAGGTACCGCATACCTACCTACCTATAAGCACCCGTCAAGCCACATCACGACACCGCACCGCAGCCACTTCATCGCCATGGAATCCGCTTGTTGATCTGATATGAGGCTTGACCCGAACACTTCCACCTATAAAATAAGTGTTAGTAGGTAATGTGCCCAAACCTTTCCCGATTTACTTGGACTTTGCCCCGAAGACAGCTCTACACCTGGGCAAGTGATCAAGTATGGATTCTATTTCTCGCTAAGCAAGTCAGCTTCACATAATCTCGACTGCTGAGCCTAACGATGCCTTAGGTATATAAAGGTATGACATGTTAATTGGTGTTTAGTAGTAGCTACACGCGTAACTCGGACTAGTGAAACTTCAAAGTTCTAGGCACGCCTTGGGATACCCTAGATGTCTCTCGAAAAACGGCGGGCAGACATATATCCCTAGCACTGCCACCAGCAGTAAAGGCGGGAGAAGAACAGGGGATGTCTCAAAGCTGCTGCAACTCTCGGCATAGGTGCAGACAACACGCAAGCTAGGCAGGGAATACAGCATTACTGAGACCAATCACTCTTTCGCGGTGTCCCGAAAGCATGCGGATATCCGAAAAAAATGGTTGCCGACAACAGGTTTTGTACAGCAAAACATCGGAGGATCCTCGTATTCTCATGTGAGAACGATGTATAACCGACTACTAGCAATTCTACGAGAGAAGGCTGGCCACATCGGTAGTTTACATTATTACGAGGCTTTTGCGACTAAATTGTATGTTTTTTCGTTGCGTTCATGTATGCGGAGGCTGGATTTTATTTTCAGGAAACTGAAGATGATAGGCGAATACACGTGTTCGCAAAATAATTCTCTATGGTGTTTCTTTGAGTCATGCTGTATTCTGAAAACTGCGGTGAGATGAGGGCAAGATCATTTCTCTTGCAGGACTATCTGCGCCTCACGTTAGAATTAGATTACAGACGCTGTCGTCTCTTACTGAAATCTCGAAGTAAAGGGTACATTAGCTCCTCAAACCCAAACTCCAAGTGTCTTTCTTTATACTAGCAATGTGCCTTTTGATGTTCGCTTATAAGTTGCTTATGTCACTCGAGCCTTCGTCTCTCTGTGCAAGTATCAAATATGGCCGGTGTGAAGCCCAGCCCGCGAGCTTCACTCCATATCTTTGAAGACAGAAGCCTCTCCGGAGGAACAAGCCTTATACACCTCTTTTGATTTATGGATTCCCATGATACAGACACACAAAGTGATGTCGTACCAGTGCTTTGAATTTCCCAGTCAGACAACAGACGAGGGGACACAGACCTGTCGCCTCAGCGTTTTTATATATAGACCTACTCTTTCCAAGACATTTCAATGTAGAAATTAGTGAGGCATCAAGGCAGGGCCAAAGAAGCTATATAAGTACAGTTTACCTACGCTATTCCAATCTATTTGCATAAGATGAGAAGTATATTGTTAAATTTTTGCTCTGTGATAAATATACGGTGTATGGTGTTTGCGGATGAAGACGCTATATAACAACTCGCTATTCTTAATTTTGGATATTTAAGCAACTGTATATGTTGCAGAAGAAACCTCCGCAACAGGCGAGTCATCGAATCAGCAGAAACTGTCTACTATAAATATTCTGATGCCTGGTCTTTGATTACGAATAACAAATGACCTTGGGATAGCAAGCAATAGAAGCAGCCTTTACTCTGTCAAAAATATATATATTACTATTTTGCCGAGGTATAGTGGATAGTGCCGCCCAACGAGTGATGTCAAAACATCATGACCACTTGATACACAACACACAAAAATGCAATAGAGGAAACGAGAAGTATATTCAATCTGCTTAGCTATACATTTAAGAAACTAGTTTTGTTCCTAGCTTACGACACCAAGTCATGGTTATGCAGAGCCCTTCGATTTTGTAGGCAATAAAATCACACGTTATCATTGGTTGGCAATATAGCCTTCATTTATCCAGACAAGCGAGCCGCATTTCCGGTCAGGTAGATTTAACTCAATTTGGCATGAGAATAGCTTTCATATCCTATTCAGGCTTATTCACGGAAGAGGATTATTGCCCGTGGCGGCTCACGACCTGCTGTAGCCTCTCGAATGATAATGACTTAGTATATTATAGGCATGGATATTGATACAAGTGGCTACGCTCAATATTGTTCACGCAAGGGATACATTTGTATATATAATGAATCACCGTGGGGGTCGTTATTTTCCGCATGAAGATTCATTCCATTCTCGCTGCAGGATTACATCTTACCTAGTAGCTGAAGGTTGGCGTGATTGACATTGACGCCAACCCAGCATCAGCCTATGCATCAGCAGAAGAATCAGGATGAAGGCGGCTTATCTTCTCATGCTAGGCGATGCCTGGGGAACCGCCATGGCGTCTCTTCAGAACAGTTTCGGCGGCCTCAGGCAACATGCTGACCTGCTATTGGAATGGGAACCCGCGGGTGCAACGGATTATCCCCTCGTCCTCCATGTGCGAGTCTTCAACGCGACGAGTGACCATACAGTGAACACATTCGAGACAGATATTGCGAGTGAGTCAAATATTTCCAAATAGGCCGCCCTAGTGTCATTGACAACGGCGCAGCTGGACTGTATAGGGACTCTTTCATGTGGAATGACTTACCCTCGCCTCTCCCGTTTCTTCCCTCTGCGACGTACCAACTTCAAATTGGACGTCAGCTACCGGCAGGGGATATAATGTCGGACTTCGTGATAACCTCGTCCAGCCCTTTCAGCATATTACCGGAAAGTGAGGACGAAAACGACGACAGCAGAGTCTGGCCAACTGTATGAATGTCCAGATATACCGCAGTATGTTCACGATTAGTACTTGTTGAGCTGACGAAAAGCCGATATAGACAACCGGCGCCTCGGAGTCGGCGAATTCAGAGACCAGTCAGCACCCGGATAGTAGTACGGCTATCGCCGCGGGCCTAGTTGTGCCTTTTGTAGTCGGAATCTCTGTCTTCGTCTTTATATGCATGCAACGACGGCGTAAGAGAACCCTTGAAGAGCGCCGGAAGGAAAGACAAACATTAGTGATCGATTAATCGACTGTCATTGCCAGAATCCCTAGAGCCTTGCTGATGTTGGCTGATCTTAATCGCGGTAGCCGATAACTTATCGTCTGATACCGAAGTGAATACATACAAACCCTGGTGCTTTTGAGCGCGCTCTGTATTCCAATGTACTGCAGGTACAGTCTTATGATAGTGCCGTCGTTGACGGATCAAGTTCCGCAGGGTACTTGATACCTAGGTGATTAGGAAGATGTGACACATGCGAGTACGAAGAGAACCCCCGCCCAATCATACAGAGAACAACTCAGAACCGCCATTGAGTTGATTGATGGGAGGAACGAGGCGTATGAACGATGTCGTGATGCTTCTTAGCAAGAAGCTTCGGTCCTCAGTCGGCGCAAAGTGTAACAGGCAGCAGCGCCGCAAGCACTGTACCGTGGATTTCATCATGATCGTCGGAGTGCAAGGGATCTAAGGCCAGTCGCACGAGATCGTGTCAAAGAAGATGTAGTTACGTCATGAAGAACATCATGGCTCTGATAACTTACAAGTGGATCGAGGGGGGAAAAAAAGGGAAAAAAAAATAATAATAAACCGCCTAGGTAGAGGATCTAGGTATTCTTTATCTATTCCAAACGTCGAGCAGCCACTTGGGAAAGACAACCAACAAACACCAACGGCGGGCCACATGGATCGGCTGTCGGATGTTGAGTGGTATCGGTCGATCGGCCGGCTTTTCTTCATCCTCCCCAATAAAATCAATAATGCACATGGCGAACTGGGTCCTCGTATCCTACTCTCTCTCCACATCGCTATGCAGCTTGACTCCGATAGAACTCACGCCGCTACCATGCATTTTGCTCCGTTACGGGATGTAATCATGTATTCCAAGGGGAATTTTCCAGGCTATTTCGACGCTACGTGCAGCTCTAGCTTCGAGCTATCATCTACGCGATACCGAACGCGTCGGGTTGGGCCAAACGTGTAAACAACGGCCCTCATGTAAGCCGCATCTAAGTACAAGCAATCCGTTCTTTCGGCAGCGCGACGTAAAAACCTGTTTGAGAGACCCGGATACAGCTTGCCAGGCGCCCACACATTTTTTCTTTCTAGCTTCTCTGGTGCTCTACTTATGGCCTGATAGTTCCGGTCGAATTTGCCGGAACGAACAGCACTCTACACTAGCTGCGCCGGTTCCCGACTTAGAGTTATAGTGCAGGAGGAAGCATGTTATATACGAGTCGCTTTCGGATGCGTCGGTGGTTATGCTTACTTTCATCAGAGCCATACCATGCATATGGACCATAGTAGTATATATCTTGCAGTGGCATGGAACAATGGTGGTTTCTATGTGTACATGTAATAATATCTTGACTGGTAGCCATATCATTATATATAACGAGAGTAGAATTATCTCATAGCTGAGAAGTAGAAAATAGAAATAGTGTGGATAAAGGACCTGTGCTCAATGCTGTGTTGGTTCGTTTAACTAACATCACCGCCCTGTCCATGGTCCCGGTTCAGCTTGTGGATGCTGCTGGACGGGTTCGATATGTAATAATAGATATGGTAAGTGTTGGCGAAGATACCCCTGCTCCAGAGGCTGGCTATTACTTCAACGGTTCATGTTTAGCGAAGGGTAGACAACCTTGCCCAGCATCATCACCATGTACTATAAGTGCTCAGCCCTACACCCATCCGTGTCTCATCTTTTCGGGACGATCTAGACGGTGACACTAGGTATTGCGTGTGGTGTAATAGCGGCATTACCCATGGGGCTACCATGCGGCCGCAGTCAAGGCAACATAGCTAAATGGCTGATCTTTTTTTTCTGGGTTGGCGCTGTCTCTTCCCAAAAGTCTTCGTAATCTGGGACAGACAACCGGTATGATGTGCGCGTCTGTAGTGTACGCCATAAATGCTCGAAAGGTGTAGAAGCGGCGGGGCTGACGTTGACCCTTCTCGGTATTTCTAGGACTTACCAGGATGCTGGAAACGACGGGCCTGGACTCGCGCATTGTCAACTTCATTTCGTACAAGCTACCAACTGCATATAACAATACCGTGTGTTCGTTGCATTCGCCTACACGACGAGGTCAAATTCGATATTGGGATGCGGTCAGCAAGGGTATTAGCGGTCAACAAAATTTCGTCGAAGTGTTACATGCACGGAGAGAGGACTGTATGAGTCAAAGACACCACGCAGAGTCCGTCTGAGCTTTAGATTCTTCCCTAGGCTACACTACACTCGGGTGGGTAGCCTTCAGCTCGGGCCTGTAGCATGTATCGTGCAAACGATCGAAGCCATCTGAGGGGCCACGCTACGCTACGCTACACTATCTCATGCCATACCCATGAATAGCTAGAACAGACACAAAAGGACGGGCTGTTATGAGATCAACACTGTCCTGGTCCGCTCGCCTTGCCCGATATTCTTTCCGATCATTGCCATTTTAGGTATATACATGTCATTGTCGTCTGGAATTAATGCATAAATACGACCCGGATACTTACACACGTATATGAAAGATAGTGGAGGTAGTCTAAGTACATGTGAAGCCCAAGGTCCGGCTTAATGAAATTTGACGATCCACACGCGCAGCTTTGAGGAGGAGAAGACCATGTGCGCGGGTGCTAAGCCACCACAGCATGAGGACATACCTATTTACTATGTACATGTACAGAGTAATTACACTGCTAAGTACTACCTATGTAAATATCTCGTACCTATCTTTGAAGATAAGGATTGAGAGGATCTTTGCTGTCCAGGCCACTGGTGCCAAGGTTACACTAATAGAAGAGCTGGCTATTGGGGTTGTAGCTAGTGTAATTAGGGCTCCAACCTGTAGAAAATAGTGAGGTGTAGAGATCGAGGGGGAAATACATATTAGTAGTAGTGTGTGTGTGTGTTTTCTCTATTTTTTGACCGCTGCATCTTTTGTGTGATGAAAGCACACCCATGTAAGGATCTGTCGTGGCGTAATGGCGTCAGTTCCGAAATGAACAAGCTGACTCCGAGTGTAAGCTGGCTGGCTCACCTAGCCAGGGCAGACCAGGGGCACCAGGCCATTCCAGATGTACCTGCATTAGTGTTGGGATTAGTGCAGGTACAGGCTTCATACAGTAGGAGTAAGTACCTGTAGCCAGAGCTGTAGCACAACCAGACACACCCTAACTGGTGGGAATACTTGCACTACACGGCACTACACAGCACTAACTGCATATCTTAGTCCTCACCTGAGCTCTAGTAGCTTCAGAACTAGGTATGAGAGGTGATTTGACGGGATTGCCTCTTGTCCGAGTTGGTATCTATCGTCTTGAGGGGAATTCTCTCTCTCTCTCTCACCCTTCCACACCCTCTCTCGCCTCTCTCACTTTCTACATGTATTATTCCTGTTCCTTGTGTATGTATGTATACAGTACGTATACGTGTAGCTGGCGATCATCGTCTCCTGTGTACTATACATGTACACGTAATCCAATTTATACGCTGTATAATGCGATTAGAAATCTTCGAGAACATGGGTCTTGGCCTTGACATGTCTATTATTAGGGTAAATGCATACCTACTTTGTGGCTGGAGTAGGTATGTCGATAGGACAGCATGGAGCATGTGTACTTAGGAATTGCCGTGAAACTGTCGAGACTGTTCCCGAAAAGTATTCTCGCTGAGCTCACCTGCTGCACGTCAGCATGGAGCAGGGCAGAAGCCGGGCAGAAGCAGGGCTTTTTGGAAAAACCCTTTGTCAACGTCTGGCAGATCACTTCCTAGGACAACACTAGGGTACCTGCTCATCTCCTGCGCCCCCTTCCCACCGAAATCTCTTGCTATGTACATACCTGGTTGGGTGTCTCGGGTGTCTGTCTCGTCTGTCTTCTTCTCGACCGGGGGTTAGCCTCTACCATGAGTCCATGACGATGGACCTGCCAAGATGGTGCCATTGCTGGATACCGTAAACAAAGGGCCCGACGTTATCTCCATTGAGTCAAGCTGCTGCAGACTGCTGGAAATCCCCACCCCTGCTGGATGCCTTGCTCCCAGCTGCAGCTAGCCAGCTAGCCGGCTAGGGTGGTGGAATCAAAATGGGGCATCACGAAGCTTCGACCCAATTGTCGAGCAGCTGGCCAGCCTCGTAATATCAGCCTATGCGCGAGAACGCCGTGGCAGTAGCAGGACTTTAGGGCTCTGTAGTCGAGTGGGCATTGGTGTGCATTAGCACCGATGTAGGATGGTGAGTGTGAAAGTGGATAGTCAGAGGCTGCCAGAGCAGTACCAGAGGATGGGGGGACCTCGTGGAGCTGCTCACCACACTAATATCGATAAAAAGGAGGTATTGGTATTTAATAGGGCGACCACCCTCCCTCCATGAGGCTCGTATCGGAACTTTTCCCTCTACGCTGTTCCAATCGTCCCAGGTCAAGCCCGAGCGAGAGACACTTGCTCATCCGGCGTATTTCACGTCATCCACTCTTTAAAGAAACAACAGTCACTCGTTAGACCAACAGTAAACTAATAACTTAATTACAACAAGCAATGGCTCCCTCACTTAAGCAGACCGTCGGCGCTGCCGCGGCCCTCTTCGCTGCCTCTGCTTCGGCCTCCGGTCCCCTGGCCAAGCGATACCGCAACCCTGGTGCCAACAACTACCCGATCTACGGCTACCCGCAAGTTGGTGACTACTATCCGGGCGACGGCTACCCCGTTGACAACTACCCGGTTCAGAGCCCAAGCCCCAGCCCCAGCCCGAGCTCAACCCCGAGCCCAAGCTCAACTCCGGCTCCCAGCTCTACTCCCACCCCGAGCCCTTCCAGCCCAGCTGGCACTTACAGCAGCACTCCTGCCGGTACTTACAGCAGCTCTGTCCCTGCTGGCACGCCCAGCAGCTCCGTTCCCGCTGGTACATACAGCAGCTCCGTTCCTGCTGGGACCTATAGCAGCACTCCTGCCGGTAGCTACTCTAGCACTCCCGCTGGCTCTTACAGCAGCACTCCCGCTGGCTCTTACAGCAGCACTCCCGCTGGTTCCTACAGCAGCACTCCCGCTGGCTCTTACAGCAGCTCCGTCCCTGCTGGCTCTTATAGCAGCACTCCCGCTGGCAGCTACTCCAGCACCCCTGCCGGCAGCAGCACTCCCGGTGCAAGCGGCACTCCCGGCCCCAGCAGCAGCGTTCCTGGCGGTGGCTACCCTATTGGAAGCTACCCAGTGCCCAGCGGTAGCAGCACCCCTGGTGCTAGCGGTACTCCCGGTCCTAGCAGCAGCATTCCGGGTGGCAGCTACTCCAGTACTCCCGCCGGCAGCAGCAGCACTCCTGCTGGTAGCTACTCCAGCACCCCCGGTGCTAGCGGTACTCCTGGCCCGAGCAGCAGCGTTCCTGGCGGCAGCTATTCCAGCACTCCCGCTGGTAGCAGCACCCCCGGTGCTAGTGGTACCCCTGGTCCTAGCAGCAGCGTTCCTGGCGGTGGTTACCCTACTGGCTACCCCAGCTACTCTGCCAGCGTCCCCGGTGGCAGCAGCAGCAGCAGCAGCCCTGGTTCCAGCAGCACTCCCGGTGCTGGCAGCAGCGGTGTCTACCCTACCTCGAGCTACCCCGGCGCTTCCGGCAGCAGCAGCGCTCCTGGAGGTGCTTACCCTACCGGATCAAGCTACCCCGGTGGTGACAACGGCGCTAGCTCTACTCCTGGCTCCGGTGCTTACCCTACTGGCTCCGGCTACCCTGGCGGCGACAATGGCGCTTCTTCCACTCCTGGTGCTGGCTCTGGTGGTTACCCCACTGGCTCTGGCTACCCCGGTGGTGACAACGGTGCTTCTTCCACCGGCGCTACTGGTGGCTACCCTACCGGTGGTGACAACGGCAGTGATAACGGTGCTTACCCTACTGGCACCGGTTATCCCGGCGGTGACAGCGAGGGTAGCTACCCTGCTACCACCTACCCGGTCTCGTACACCACTTCGACCATCTACTCGACCACTTGCATCGAGACTGCTCCTGGCCAGACCACCACTGTTTACATTCCCATAACCACCACTGTCTGCCCTGTCACCCCGACTGAGACCTACCCCGCCGGTGGCTACCCCACTGGTTCGTACCCCGGTGGTGGTGAGGATGAGTCCACCACTACTACCACCTCCACCCGGTATGTGGCCACGACCGTCTACGTCTCCGAGACCTCTCCCGCTGGTGGTGAGTACCCCACCGAGACCTACCCTGCCGGTGGCAACAGCCCCTCTGAGACTTACCCGGCTGGCGGTGAGTATCCTTCAGAGACCTACCCGGCTGGTGGTGACTCTCCCTCGGAGACTTACCCCGCTGGTGGTAACTACCCCTCTGAGACGTACCCTGTCGGTGGTGCTTCCCCCAGCAGCAGCAACACCGAGGTCTACGTCACCGCTACCGTCGTTCCTGTCACCGACTACCCCACTGAGTCTACTGCTCCTGCTGGTGGCTACCCTGTCACCACCTCGACCCTCAGCACCTCCGTCTACCCCGGCACATCATCGACATACCCAAGCGGCACTCCCATCGCCACTGCTGGTGCTATGAAGGCTGGCGTCAGCTTCGTCGCTGTGGCCGCCGCCGCCCTCATGGCTTTCGCTTTCTAAGCGTCGTCAAGAGTTGTTGAGCGGGCATGGGCCGATCCGCCCTTGAGAATGATCGGCTGGTATCCTACGAATGATAGACGGTTCCTTTGTCAGGCTGCATTGATTGGACTCTGTTGTTGTTGCTGCTTTGCCTTTTAACGCTAATACTTCCCTATATACGCCGAGTATATATATATCTGCTTCGATGTATATAGATTTGGAAACTAATGCTTAAACCTTGCTTGTATCTGTTCGCTATCCGTCTCTGTGCCGTGTTGTATGCCGTATTTTGTGGTCTGTTGCATCTGTGTGTCCGATGGATCTTGCGACTGCCAATGAATGTAGTTGGCCACTTAGTCAGCATATGAAACTTGCGTGGCATGTCTCCAGGTTTGCCCTTGCCCTTGCTGTCTCGGCAATAACTCTGATATTAAGCATAAGTACAGCTCGGAGCTAGGACTATGGACCCCGCATAGATATTGACATGCCCTTTCCCTACAATTCCATGATTTACGAAACAATACAGCGGAATTCGACTTGAATGAGCTGTGTGTCCATATAACATATCGTACTTACTGGTTAGTAGAACGGGTATTGGTAGATTTGAGGTGTATTCTCAAGTAATTGGCCGACGACAAATATTGGTAGGCAGGTACCTAAACGTCAAGCTACCAGGTTGACCCAGGTCTAAGTATTATTGGCGTCGCTTGAGCCACTTTTACCTAGCCATTTGCAGTGCTCGGAATGAAATGATTACGTAGCTACCTACTTCCATACTGTAGCAACGTTCACCTATCTATACACACAATTTCACCCAGCTTGTGTCGGTACGAAGCAGACGTGTTTTCCCCCCTACGCAGGTAGGCTACCTGGCGTTTTACGCCTCTCCCCAAAAAGCAGCACGGCTACGATGCGCCCTCTGCACTTAGCGCTTCCAGTACGAGCGGCTGTTCGCTCCTTCACAACGCACTGGGCGCCTCCTCCTCGCATCGTCTCGCTACCTTCCCCGGCGATTCCACCGTCCCCAATCCTGCGCCATCATGCGGTGTGTCCACGACGGCCATTCTCTCGCACTGCGTGCCGCCGAAACGAGTGGCGCGATCCGCGTCGCCACGACCCGCACGAGCACCTCCGTCAAGCCAAGCCCCTGTTCACCTCCCAGGGCTTCAAAAGATTCATCCGGTCTCCAAGTCTACATACCGTGATCGTAGTGTCGATGGGCGGGGCCATCCTCTTCTATTTCTCGAATATTCAGACAGTGCCTGTGTCGGGGAGACGGCGTTTCAACTGCTACAGCGAAGCCAAGGTGAATGTGACGGCCGAGGCGCAGGCGAAGCGGATAGAATGGGAGCTCGAGCGCGCCGGCAGGCGGATCCTCGACGACTGGGACTGGAGGACGAGGCTCGTCAGACAGGTTATGCAGCGCTTGATTCCCGTCAGCGGCATGGAGGACTCACAGTGGGAGATCAAGGTCATTGATGACCCCCATACGGCTAACGCCTTCGTTCTACCCGGCGGAAAAGTGTTCGTGTTCAGTGGGTTGATTCCGATCGCGCGTAACGAGCATGGCCTGGCAGCTGTGTTGGGTCACGAGATCGCGCACAACCTTGCAGAACACGTCGGCGAACGAATGTCTTCGCAGCTGGGCGCTAATATCCTTCTGTACTCGCTCATTACCTTGACGGGCGGCTTTGGGATCCTCGTCACGTCGTGGATTGGAAACGCCATGCTCGATCTGGTTTTCTCACGCCCTATGGGCCGACGCCAGGAGGCTGAGGCTGATTATATCGGTCTTATGATGATGGCTGAGGCATGCTATGACCCACGCGAGGCTCTCGGCTTCTGGGAGCGCATGAAGAGGATGAGCGAGCAGGAACCGCCTGAGTGGATGAGCACTCACCCTTCGGTATGTATCGCCCCCCATGCTCTCTGCAAACCTGGAATATCATATCTCGGACCCCAAGCTAATTGTCTCCGTAGCATAGCAATAGGATACAGAAGATACAAGAGTGGATGCCGAAGGCCTTGGAAAAGCTGCAGGAAAGCGATTGCCAAGGGACTGCAGGATTCGCCAGCTTGTTCAGACAAGCTTTGCTGGGACGAAACTATATGGAGAAACGGCACGACATATAGTTCAGGCACAGCATCTCGGGAAGAGCGGTTGCATGTGTCAGAGTAAAGGGCATAGCTAACTTCAGTTTCTGATGGTACTCGTCCGTCAGCGCATATTTCTCGGCAGCGTGGTGCCTTTGATTTGCTTACCGATGTCTGATCATGAATACGCAGCCTCTTGTTGGCGGCATGAAGCTGTTGTCCGAGTCAACAAGCTTAGACCAATTACGAGAAGCGCCTGCACGATCCAGGCGAAGTGGTCACCGACCGGCTGATTCAGCTAAGCCTGTTCGAGTGTATATGCGTGTGCACACCCAGCTGGTGTGAACCATCTATCTCACTCTTCGAGGTATCACGGTATTTGTTACAGAAGTTTATATCGTGCACATATCTTTCATGCGCCCCTTCTGGTTCTCCAGCGCGAATCACAACTATCTCGGTCGGCTATGGGTTACGCGTAGCTGGCGGAGCTGTTGTCGATTCACTCACGGCTGTTCGATGACTGCGAAGTCACCATCTAGCGGTATCCTGAATCATCTTTTCATGCTACTCTTTTGGGATAGCCGGAGAAATTGGACGATTGTTACCACTTGGGGATGAAATCTAAGGTCGGATCCCTTGGAGTTATCCCATTTATTGGGCTTCAAGCTTCTGGTCCTCGTCTTGCTCATCATCTATGCGAGACTAGATAATAAGTTGGCAATGATTTGGACGATTGCTATAGTAAATGCTAATTAGACTAGATCCAGACATAAAGTCAAGTTCTAAAAGCGATGGATTCATGAATTTACGACAGCCTAGCCTTGTGTCGGCTTCATCTTGAAATAGACTCTTGAGCTACATATCATTATCACTAGCTATTATCACCACCGTTCTGACCCAGCTCTGTATCTGATAATCAGGAGGGATATCGGCCTCAGTTTTTCATGTCCGGATTCTTTATATTGGAGGAAGCGCTAGGCTAGGTCGCTGAGAATATTACTTGAGTCGCTACCTACATACCCATGTAGAGTGTCAGTACCTTCCTTGTTTCACAGGAAATCTGAGACGAGGGTGCACACAGCGCTCAAGAACATCAATGAAGGGCATAAATGCCAAGTTGTTACTAGTGGAACATGGGGTTCTTGCTTTGTAGTAAATCAATCGATATTGTGATTTGGTTGAAAGCTATTGGTACAGAATTGTTACTGTAAGATGGACAGGTTGCCTAGGATAAACTTCAGGATGTCCAACCAATCTGGCACCAATCCGAGAACAGGGATGTTGAAAGCAAAAACAAACTGGTGACATGTTTCCACTACGTCCTCGCAGAACTTGTGTCTTTCTCGTAATCCCATGTCGGAGTATTGGTCTCCTGCGAGCTAGAGTTATTACTCCATCACCCAACTGGGGAATTCCGTGTCGGGATCGGCGAGGTATTTTCTCAGTAATTGAAAAATATGAGTGTGCCCATACGTCTGGGCATATATTAACGCTCTTCCGCCAAAAATATCCACAATATTAACTGCAGCCTTATTCTTGAGCAGTTCTTGGACAATAGGGGTATTACCCCTGGAGGTGGCTTTAATCAATGCTGTTTCGCCGTTGCTGTCTGTTTCATCGACACCAGCACCGTTTCTGAGCAGAACTTCAGTAGTGTTGATATGTCTATTTTCGACAGCCAGATGTAAAGCCGTTTTACCATTATCATCCCTACTATCTACCCTAGCGCCGTTATTTAGCAACAATTCAATAATAGCGCTATGCCCGCGGCTAGCAGCTAAATGTAAAGCTGTTATCCTGCTTAATGTCGGTCTACGATGAACGTCAGCGTTATATTCGAGGAGCGCTTGGACGATTTCCGTGTGCCCCCTTCTTGCTGCTAATAATAATAATGCGAGGCTGGTTTTATCTCGGGTGTTGGCGTCGGCGCCGCTTTTGAGTAGCAATCTGGCCACAGATGTATGTCCATGTTCGACAGCCCATGATAACGGTGTTTTGAAGCTATCATCCTTTGGATCAATGTTTGCGCCTTGCTTGATTAACCTATGGACAGCATACTCGTTACCACAGCTACTCGCGTAGTGAAGCGCGGTGCGTCCCAGGCGGTCTTTCACATCATAATCTGTGGTGATGTCAAGAATATACCCCGCTGGATATTCCCGAAATCTTGAGCATGCAATGTGGATAGGTCTTCTACCCAAAATATCTCTAGCCGTTGCGAATTCTTTGAGCTGATTATAGAATGACTCGGTTCCCATTATACCAAGATCTAGAGCGACGTGTAGTAAAGAACGCTCCAAGTAGTCTTTCATTGAGATAAAGCGAGACGCAAATGGAAAGAAGTTGCTCGTATCCCAGTGCTGTCCCGCCATTCTCGCCTCTCCAACGAGAAGAGAATAGTGGATTGGAGGGACTGCAGGGATCTCACGTTCAAGGGTTATTCGAACGCGGTCTGTTGTCTGTTGGAATATATCCCAATATTTAGACAGCTCGTCGATACCTCCTAGGCTCCATTTCCATGTAGGAAGGGCCAGTAAAAGAATCTCTTGTATTACCAGCGCCGTGCCAATGTCCCCGTTCTCCCTAAACCGGTCGACCGTGGTAGGGCAGATCTGAGTAGGAGAAAAATATTGAGGATAAGTGACACCTATAGCAGCCTGGGCTAAATAACCGGCTAGCGAGTTATTGGAGATGAATATCTTTGGGAAGACATCGTTGAAGTACGATTTATTTTCCAGTTCAACGAAGTTGCATCTTTTATGGATGGGAGCGCCATAACCACAACCTGGAAAAAGCTCTTCTTGAGTGTTCAAAACAACCTCTATAGCTTTGTGATAGCAATTGAGCCGCCCTAACCACATAGCCCTCAGTGAGCTGAGACCGAATAGCATTAGTAAGTCTAGGGAGACACAGAGTAAAATACCAAGCGGCTAAGCTGATAAAGTCATGAACCTACATGTCGCGAATCAGTTGGCTATCTATGGCTTGGTTATTTGGCTGGGTAGGGATTGAGGTAGGAGCTCCCGCAGCCCGCGAACTTTCTGAACACTCAAGTTCTAACTCGGTACATCTCTGACACTTCTGCGGCCATGTTCGTTGAACAGGTGTGCACTATATGAATACAGTCAGTCATGTTAGCATAGGTAATTTGGGATTTCAGAGCAAGGAAGATACAAGACGCACAGCTTTCTTTGCCTTCCGACAGAATCGACATTTGTCATAATTCAAGGGCGGCCTTTTTCTCTTTCCGGGTCGTTCAGCCATGTCTGATCAAGTCATACACCAGGACAACGGATGCTAAGAATTCGCGAAGTCTTTTTTGTTGACTGTCGCAGTATCGCAGTGCAGACTTGAGGTAGGCGGAATGGCATGCAGGTTGGAGCCCAGGCATCTATATATGAACATATATATGTACCAGTACCCAGCGACTTCAGTTGCCATGGCATATTGAGGCTGAGTCCTCGACCAATAGCGCACTATCGCACTCAAATTCTCACAATCACACTGCCGCACTTGGAACATCACTTAGGGGTCACAACGCCAAGAGCCAATAACGCACTGTCGCATTTGGTACGGTCCATAATATCTCTATCTTCCGCCCCTACCTCCGAGCCACTTACATGGGTATTATGCATGCAAGTCGGCAAGTAGAAGGCAAAAGGAGGTCAATTGCTGCTCAGCTAAGGATCTGCATCATCTCACTGTCGCACTCAGACAGTGTAGTGTATTATACGTTCTGCACCCGAACGACGGTGATTATGGCGCGTCATCCATTCTTCACCCCATAGATTAGCAACGACTCGCGCCAGGACAGGCAGTTTATAGGTACTACGACTCTGCTACCTAATAATTATGTATGTACCCTTATAATGTATCACTGAAACTCCCTCGGTCTACAATTGAAGACAGCTTGAACTAACGGTCTCGTGGTCAAAGTGGGCGATTCGTCAGCCAATAACAACGTGGTCGCATCGGCGCACTTGATAATTGGCGGTGGTTCGCAATCGCCTCTGGCTCAAACCCGCAAGTGCTTATTCTAATCTGTAGATGCAGGATGCAGAAGCTCTTGAAGTAGGGTAACGTTGATTGCCACTATACCTGCAAATATGGTATACCGGTACGTCGACGACCCTCTCTCCCCTAGAGTTGGAACTGAGCCAATGCCGCCAGCTAGTAGGTATCAGGTACTTGACACTTTGCCCTGGTCGGTATGTCCAAGTCCTAGGTAGAGTACCCTATTGCCTTTGAGGCGGCACACATAGGCTGTGCGCGTGTTGACATATCATCATCGTCTTACACCTTGGACAATCTTCGCGGTAGTCGGGGATCCCTGCCGCTAAGCACATTGCTGTTGCTGACTACTTAGGTAGGTTGCCATCACGTAGGAGGACATGAGTGGGATCATCAAGATCAATAACCAATACCGCACTGTCGCAGTAAGGTAGGCGGCGCAGTAGTTATAGTATGCTGAAAGGTGCGTTGTTGAATTCTGCATTTTTTTCGTCTCAGCCAGCCGGGGGAGATACAGCGAGCTTACTACCGAAAACGAATATATAAGACGGGCCAGGAATTCTCAGAATGAGTTGGGTTTGAGGTTTGCTGTAGCCCGACTACTTACACCACACAAGCTGAACAGAAATTTTGAGTTAGACTCTTCATGTCTGCGATCATAGCTGAAGACATTGTGGCTCTTGTCACCAATCTTGTATCCCTTATTGTGGAGATACTCTCACTCATCTTGGCCTATCGAACCTTCCAACGCACGCGGGACCATAGACGGCAGCAACAACGTTTCGTTATGGAAAGAAGGCGTACAACGAAGTGAGCTAGGTACTTGGTCTGTAACCTCCCAGGTATGTGTGTAACCATGCCCTCTTTGGCCCTGGCCATAAATAACTTATAACAGATATTGGTAGATAGGTACATACCATGGCTGGCTATCTCGAGTTGTCTCGAGAAAGCCTAAATCAGTCAGCCAGTCTCATCCAAAGCGTCTGATCGAGCGAAACATCCCACGCAACCACATATCTTGGGGGTCTTTGGGGGATGGCAGGTTAAGCCCGGGAGCGTTTTATGACTTGGATTGGCTGGAAGTGTGTCAGCAGGGTGGATGAGGACAAACTGAGACAACGGTACACAGGATAACTTGGAGATGAGCTCTCCATCTTCATTATTCTGAATGTATATTAACGGATTGAATTAAACCGTCAGTTTACCGAATGGAATTGTGTTTCGCAGTATGTTCTTTGAGGTAACCACGCATTCATGAAAATACCTAGGTAATTGTACCGCGCACGCAGTCTCGGGGTAGGTACAATGTACGTAGTAGTGGAGCAAGCTTAAGCTGGGGCAAGTTGGGGAAGCCCCTCTTTAGACAAATCAGACGATGCCTAGGCACGCTGACAGTGCTTCGCTCCACCAATGCCGAGGCTCTTTCAGTCATTTGGGGAAGACAAATACCGAACATCAACTGCTCTCACGTCACTATCGAGACTACCTCACTCTCTCCTAGTTGAATCTCCTTGCCTCTCATTTTTCAAGCAGCATCCTATCCCGCGATAATATCTATACTCCACCTATTCTTACCTCATATACTACCTAATCAGCCAACATGTCCAAGTCGTTCACAGCCAAGGAGGTCGGCGATCACAAGGACGAGAAGAATGGCATGTACATCATTGTCGACAGCGGCGTATACGACATCACAAGTCAGTACCAACCAGCCAACATTTCCCTCTCTTTCTCTCAGCTCAACCCCCGAGTCTCCCGTCGTTAACATAGTCCTGTTATATCGTGCTGCAGACTTCCTTGAAGAGCACCCCGGCGGTGCCAAGATCCTGAAGCGCATGGCCGGCAAGAACGCCACCAAACAGTTCTGGAAGTACCACGGCAACAACGTTCTCGAGAAGTACGGCGGCAAGCTCAAGGTCGGCGAGCTTGCTGAGACGGCCAAGTTGTAGGACGAGAATGAAATCATACGCATATACAACCGCGCATGCGGGCCAACCTGTCCGCAATTCGATCATCCATCCCCATATCGTGCGCCATAGATGTCGATAGCAGAATTGGTCGTCTTGGTATAGAAAATGGGCTTTTCTGTGCTGTGAGTAGCGAAGAGGATAGAACAGCTCTTGCGCGTCGCCAATCGTACCGGAGCTTTGGCACTTAGGTCTAATGGTTTTCGAGGAGTGCCCAAGGTCTCCTTTGGAAGCCTTTTGGGCGAGACATTATATATAAGTATGGAACCGATCATCTTTGCTTTCTGTATAGACGCATATATAAGCAAGCGTTGCGGCTAGATAAGATACCCGATGACAGATCTTGGAGCCCGAAGAGAGAATACATCATATTTGAGTAATTGCAATCTAGCGCTACAAAGCGCCTACGCTCTTTTCATTGAACCCGCTCTGTCCACTTAGCAAGTCAATCAACTTTCAGATTTTCTCAACCATGATCGTCGATCCTTGTCTGCTATTATATCGTAAGGTGCCGTTGTGCAATACTTAGCAGTATTCATATGCAACGTCCCAAATCTTTTGCAGCCAAGCCTGGAACCACTCTACTCCCATTCAAACACTATGCCATTTGCATCTTGATCTACTTAAATAGCACGAGCCGAACCAAAGCTTTATGACCTACCAGATTGATTATCACTTTTGACTTTATACAGTTTGTTCGAAATCCTACCTCTGGGATAAATAGCCTTACCCTCAGCGGATCCCTTGTTCCACCCCAATTTCCATGTGAAGACCCAACTCGATTCAGTGATGCCCCAGCTGGAGCGGAGAAATTGTGGTTCAGGGACGAATAGTAGTATGGAACTTAGTCATAGACTGCCTGTCAAGTCGCGGAACTAACTCGTAGACATGACCGATTTACTGCAGCGCAATAACGTCAAAAACGCTAGCTTTTAGGATCTCCATGCCGCAATCGACAACCGGCTTTCACCAACCCTTTCGTGCATGGTCAATGCGCTCAGCAAAATAGTAGCGAGCTCAGCTGGTGTTATAAGAATTAGGTTCGGATGCTCGGGCGCTGGACTGGGAAGCTGTTGAGCAGTTCAGTTAGTGCTCGTGGATTGTAAACCTCGAGCCTAGCAAGCCGTATGATTGATATAAGTACATACATGTGAGTTATGCCTATTTCCGTTGTTTAATTCCCGTTCACAGATGCGGAAATGGTTACTTCTATGTCTGGTAATAAAGGCAACCAGACAAGCTAAATTGAGCGGACCAACTCTAGTCAAGCAACCCACCCGACCTACTAACGTACTACTATGTATTCATGTGTGGACTTAGTTGAAGGACTAGCCGAACTACTGTTTGGAAAGGAAATGAGCAATGCCAAAATGGAGTATGCTGAAAGTTGAGAGAGGTGGTTCGTGAATTGATATTCCCGGGGCCAGCCTTATATATCTTCGCACCTGTTTGGAAGATGTCCTGCAATATTGACCAGTAGTACTCATTTTACCTTTGGGGAATATGTGATTGGCTACCGAAGGAGGATGCCCTGCTTATGATGTGACTACAGCAAGTGGTACCTACATCGAATATCCCTCAATTTGGGAACGGCAATGTCTCGGTATCAACAGAGTGATCACTCGTGCTAAACAATCAGGCAGATTCACTTCCGATTGATAGAGTCGAAATTGATACCGAGCAGATCCAAGGTGAGTGCCTAGACCGCCAATACAATATATGACATGGCGCAGTGAAGCTGAGAGTCTTGGGTTTTCTTCGCATACTTAGAGATTACTGTATGGATAGCACAAGCCTTCTTCAATGAACTGGATAGACATGAGAGCGAGTTCAACGGTCTTCAAAATCCCCTGCAAGTGAAGCTGTTGAAACAGCACATGGATTCGAGTGGTTGAAGGCGCCGCACCTGCTTACATAGTACATCATGAACAGACATGCAAGGTTTCGTAGAAATGCCGCACGGGAGTCGGGAGAAGAAGGGACAAAGGCCAACCGTTGGCAACAAACACTGTGCTACATTCAGTAATACCTAGACTCGCTCGGCCTGTGTCTGGCATGGGATTGCCTGCCTGCCTGCAAAGTGATTAGACGATGCACCCTGCGAGGGTATACTAAGTAGTAGACTCTGATAAGAGCCGACGATTTGTTGCAGCCAGGCGAGCCAGGCTTCCACGGAAGTGGTTTAGTGTTTTGAGTAGTGGCTACGGAAGCTCGGACACCTTCTGGGATTCTTACTCGCCAATGGCCTCATGGCGCAAGAAACAGACTCCATTTTCTGTCCCATTCTTTGTCCGGCCAGGAACTTCACTCGCCTACCATGGTGTCAGTACTTACCTACTTATCCCACTTGCACTTCACCAGAGCACTCACTAATCACCCGCTATCCACTCCCGCAAATTAATTCCTCGCTCGTCCGTAACTTTGAAACTTCAATCAATAACAGAGTTCGATATTGGGTCGCCATTTCGGCCTCTACCTCCAGTCTTGTTTGTCTTAACAGTATCGAGCTCTCGAAACAAAGCCATTGTATCACTGCCCTGTCCCCTCCCCTCGTCCGCGCGGGTTGGATTGTGTAGGTATGGCAAGTCCAGGCGCCTTTTTCCCAGCCATCCACCTACGTCACTCAGTAATCCCGGGTAAGCAAATTCGGCATCACCGCCTCTATCTCTGCGCCGATAGTGTCGGCTTTCTTCGCGCATACTTCGTACATTCTTCCATCGCCTCGGCCATGACCCCGGCCGCATCCCCCATAGCCGATCTTGCTCATCCCAGACTGATCCCTCGCCTTACCCATCGTGGTATCGCACCTCTGCGCACTGTATGTCTAGCAGCCGCCCACACTGGGTCTGATGACAGCCGATTCCTTCACCTGTTGGTCGCGCAAGTCCATTCGCGACGACAAAATCGCGCAGCTCCATCCGGTACCTTACTTTAGGAATTACATACTTAGTTAGTACTTGCAAAGACGAAAGAAAATGGCGCCCTGCAAGTTCTGCCGTGGTACCCTGTCTAGCTCTCTGTGGTTCCCCCGTCAGCCAAGAAACCCAAGCTTTTCAATGGTTGCACGGGTGCTCCACCCTGCTTCTGCTGTACCCGCTGTACCCTGCCTGCAGTACTTCGGTACCTAGACTTGTAGCGTTTCTGCTCAGCGCATCGGTGCTGCAGCGAGGCAGTCTACAGACACCTGAACCACCTAGGTTAGCGTCCCTGCGTAGTAGGCCTGGTAGGGCACCTAGGTAGTGTACATCCAGGTACAAGGCTTCACGTAACCTCGTGGTGGTGGACTCAGTCAATCAGTACTAGCGCCGCCAGATGCCTGGCCACTGCAGACAGCCAGCCAGCCCGCCCAGACCCGCCCGCCCAGATAGCTCCAGCAGTGCTCCAGCAAAGCTACCGTTGCCCTGCTTCTCCAGTTAAACATTGTTATTACATGTACCTACTGCTTCCTTCCACTCGGACCGCTTTTCACTCTTTCTTCTCTTCTCTTTTTCTTCTCCCAACTCACTTGTCCTTGCGCAGTCCAGATCCAAGTTTTCAATTCTAACCAAGGCTCGTGTTGTTCGCAGAACAAACCACCTGATTTCGCTCCTCGCCCTTCCACCCTGACACCTTGCCGTCGTCGAAAACTCAATCCATGTAAGTGAATATTTCTTCTAGTCGCCCGGCCGACGCGCTTGGGCCAATCCATGCCCAGACCTGGAATTTCCCGCATACAACTCGAGCCTCAGCCGTGGTATGATATAATCGACCGCGATCGATGCCCAGGAGTGCGAATGTCATGAGAACCAACAAGTTTGAGACTCTGTTTTAAATTTTGTAGCCGCCAATTTCCGGACTTTGCTACTGCTACCTTGGCTTCTTTTGCTAGTTCATTTCATGCGAAAGTAGCATCGACTGACTCGTAATAGCCCAGCAAAATGCCTGCCATCAATACTGCTATTGTCGCTCGCGACACTCTTCACCAACTCGCCCGTCGCGAGAACTGTGAGCACCCCTTGGCACTTGGCTCAGTCGTCGGAGTTCCGATCAACTATGCTGGCTCTAGGTAGGCTTCGGTGACTAATTCAACGTAGGGGCTCAAAAGGAGGCTGGTGTCGTTGTTGTCTTTGGTAAGTGTCAAAATCTTTCATCAATTGTGCTGCTTGGGGGACAATTGATCGTCGGTCAAACGTTTGCTAACTCAAACCCCCTTAGCCATCGTTTTCGTCGTCGGTGTTGGTCTGGTATCCCTGTGGATTTCTAAGTGCCTCAAGGCCCGAAAGGCAAAGAAGGCCGCCCTCCCCGCATAAACGGCACATATCTAGAAATAGAGGGAAAGGGACACTCGTGAGGCATGCCATAAGATGGACCGACCGTCATCTAAGACCCCCGATATCGACATTCCCAATACTGTAAAGCTACTCTGCCTATTGGGCGGTTTGGTCGATTTCAACCGCCCATGTTCGGATTCAGTTTAGCGATAATGAGCGAAATTCTGGCATGTTGATTGCAATCGCATGACCAGGATTTGTACCTTGTCCGTCTGGCTTTCTACATGGGGGTCTTGGGCAATGGATAATATTGTTGATCAATACCCACATGCTTTACTACGAGCTTCGTTAATATCAATCAAATAAATTTGTTCTACTAATTACCTCTGTGAGCTGGGCCTGACGGTAACAGTGGCCGTAATAATCTATCTGAAAGCGAAGTCTAACTTATACACGACTTGTTTAACGAGCAAGTGTCGTCAGGTGCAGCAACAAATGCGACCCAAGTTAAGTCGCTTAAGTACTATGGTAGGGTATCTAGCATTCGCAGTATGTCTATAGCAACGACTTTTGTGTTATAATATACACAGTTTATATGGATATTCATGAGACTCGGAGATTGTTATGCTCCATCTTCTCCAAATGTATCAAGCCATCGGCCGGCTGTACGCATCGTCAGCAGGCACTCTCTTTGACATATCCGCGGAAGGAACTGACTTACCGGTGAGAATTGCCTCAGCTTAACTCCCGCGGACAAGAAGACGCGTGCCGTCTCGCCGTCCATGCTATATCCCTGACTGTACACAACCTCGCTGATACCGACCTGCACGATCTTGATACTGCACGTGAGACAGGGGCACGTGTTGCAGTACAGCACGCTGCCGTCGCGAATGCGCTCGCGCCCGGCCTCGAGCAGGGCGTTCTCCTCGGCGTGCAGACACAGACAAGTCGCCAGCGACACGCCGCTGGTGGCGTCGCCCGAGTTACACCGCGGACACCCGCCCTCGCTGCAGTTCGTCAGGTTCCGCGGGGTCCCGTTGTACCCCGTTGAAATCACCCGGCGCTTGCTGTCCACCAGGACGCACCCCACGGCCCGCTTCATGCAATTGCATCGCCGCGCCGCGAGCGAGGCTAGCGCCATGAAGTAGCTGTCCCAGCTTGGCCGCAACCGGTCCCCGTTGGTCAGGTCGAGCTTGCCGAGAGTGGCGTATAGATGCGCGAGGGAGTCCGAGGTGTTGAGGAGGCGGATCGCGGCGCGCGACATTAGCGGGAGGACGCCGCTCTCGGCGGAGTACAGGTGTGCGTCGGACTCGGACACGAAAGCCTCTAGGCTGAGCTGTTGGCCTGAAGAGAGCTTCCTTTGGTGCCGCTGCCATCGCACTGTTACGGGCGCGTCCACGCTAATCAGGATGAAGAAGGGACGGCGGCTTAGTGCGTCTACGACGCCTTCGCTGTGGATGTCTGTTGTTACCCATCGCGAGCGCCAGTGCTTCGTCACGTAGTCTAGGAGCTCGCCTTCGCTGGCGAAGGTGTGCTGCGGCGGGCTGTCTTTGAGACGGAGAGAAGTAGCATGGTGATTTCTCGAGACGACGGCGTCGTCTCCCGTTGAGCCCACGTGATTCTCAGAAGATGCTTTCGTCCCATTAACGGCGGACTCTGCTTGCTGCTGCTGCTCTCCCCCTTTTCGAGGTGTGCTGATGTGCAGCTTCACGAACCCGTGGTGCTCGACCAGGTATTGTGCTACCGTCCTCTTCCCCGCGCATTTCGCTTCAATGATGATGTGTTAGCTTGCTATATATACATGAGGAAGAATGATCGAGATCAGGGGTTGATTTTTGCGTACCGCCACATATACCGATCAGCATCGTTGTACTAAACTTAAGTACCAATTTCAATTTTTTATTCTATTTTTGAGTTTTCGAATGCAATCTCAAAGAGGAAAAATCGCCCCTTTAGGAAATGAGAGTTAAAATTTTCTTGGGCAAGTTTTGAAAAGCAAATATTTACTCGAAGGGTCAGATTTTGTCCCGAATTACTCCTAATGTAGATGGGTTGTCAATTCGAATTCGATCAATTAATTTTCATTCGCATTCAAGACGCGCCCTGTCGCGCTTAGACGTGCCTCAGCCCAAGTGAATGAATGAATTGAATGGACAAATCCAGCCCCCCTCCCCCACTAAAGCCATCGGCATATTAATTACATAATCATTTATCTGTAGGTGCCTTATGGATGGGTACTACCCACCTGTGTGCTACTGTACTCCAATATGCCTCGAAGTACGCAGTGCCTGACTCTTCTAGAACGTCCAAGGGAATATTTATGTGATAAGTAGACCGAAACAGACGCTCAGGAGGTTAGTGGGCTAGGTATCAATGAACACAATTCCGTGGGTGGTGGGAGTGAGTCGTCTTGCTTACCTAAGGCGTCTATAAAGATGACAGAGATAACTAATTCGTTAATTCGCATCAATTCGAGTAGTTACCTAGATATATGGAAATAAATAGGTAACTGTTGTCAAGTCACGCCATGTTCTCCCAAGAACTCAGGTGACTTTCCGGCGTCGTACATATCGAGATGTTCTCTGATATTAATATATATGCGACATGTGACCTACCTAACCTAAGTACCTACTTACTGTAGCTTTTGGAGATCACGGGCTCTCCACGGGTGGACTCGATCACCAGGTGCTGTTGCGCTGAGTACTTACTTATGCGGATAGTAGTATTGATGACTAAATGTGTATGTATATTGTTACATGGACGATAGATAGCAACGTCTGCTCTTTGATGTGTCTTCTCAGCTTCTAGCTTCTAGCTTCTAGCCTCTACAATCAATCTACCTGCCTTGGTGCTTTGGATGCGGTTTCTATCCTTATCTGTAAATCCCGATTGTCTGGCTAACAGGCTGAGATGCTTTGCCTAGGTACCTACATAGGTAAGTATTCTAGTGTAGGTAGGTATACCTAAGTATTGTAGGCAAGGACTTACCGACTTAAGCATAACAGCGCGACCCCACCCCCACCATGGCTGCCTACCTATCCCGGCTACCATGTATGGAGGCCCCTCCTACCTTACTTAGGTAGGTAGTCAGCAATGCATCATCCCACCTCCCGCTTCGCTTCCACTCGCTGCGCATCTCAGTCCTACCTCTCCTGCTGACGATCGACATTATTGCCTTGTCCAAGGATTGCGAGGCAGGACGGCAAGTGTGATACTGTAGATACCTACCTAGAGTCTGCTACAGTAAGCCCAGCTGGTAAAGCATCTGTTTTCGCCTCTTGCGTTGGTCATTCCATCCTACTTCGTCCCGTTCTATTCCATCCCACACCATCTCCTCTCTGCAGTTCAGACTCGCCGTTATAAACACGCATCATCATCATCGGCGCATAGACTACCACCGCTTTCCCAAAGGTACCTCCTCTTGCTCAGAGAATCCAGAATAATCTCGATATACCGTACTATCAGGGCAATTTGCTGCTTGACGAACACGGCCTCCTCGATAGCCTTGATCTATCGGTCCATCTCTCGGCCCAGAACCCTTGGCCGACATGACCACACTCAAGTTTGCGCCCTTCTCATCTGAGATCGAGCTACCTTTCTACACGGCTCTTTTTGCCTCGAAACTCGACCATGATAAGTTGAGCGACTCGGCGCGCCCCGTCCTGGGCTTATACGAACCCCGTCTCGGAGTGCATCCCGACGATAGCGTCAAGATGCAGGTGCTGGCCAGTGCCCTCACCAGCACCACGTAAGCCGACTCCGCCTTTGCATCGCTTGTGTATTTGTGTGCTTCCGTGCTTGACTCTATTACCCGGTGAACTAATGCCGTGAATTATCCTACAGCGTACCCGTCAATGCTGTCCGAGCTGAAGGCATTATCAGAAACACTAATACCCTGGAGGCCTTCAAACAGGCAGATAAGTCCGAGATACTGAATAATGCCGCTCGCCAAGTACGACTCCCTGTCGCTCCCCTCCTTTGATCACTGTATTTAGTTCTATGCTGATCGGCTTAGATCTGGGACGCGATCAACGATGGCACTATATATTCAGTGCCTTCTCTTTTGGCCTCATACGTCATACTCTCTTACGCCGACCTAAAGAAGTATCGCATGACATATTGGTTTGGATTTCCAACCCTCCCTTCAGACCCTGCATGGAAGCGCGCCGGTGAGATACAGCGCTTGACATCAGCTGAAAGCACTGCTTTGGTTGAAAGAGTTGGCACATGGCGATACTCTGTTGATAACAGAGAGTATGGGTTCTTCTTAGCGAAAAAGGTGCGAAGCAAGCGGTCATCAGCTAGCCTGGATAACCCTTCCGAGGACATAGGTTATGACTGGGATGTTGGTTCCTTGCGCGACTTCGAAACCGGATTCTTTCTCGGGATCCCGAAGGAGGACAGATATGTAGCCTTTGTGGACCCCTCGACATATGACGAACACCCTGCCTGGCCGCTGAGAAATCTCTTGATGTTAGTGAGGCAGCGATACCAGCTCAGTGAAGTCCAGATCCTTTGTTATCGTGACATCCAGGCACGCAGACATGAGGCTCGGAGTATCATCATGTCCTTACACATGGACCCGGTCGATGAATTGGTCCTATTAACAATGCCCAAAGCCACAGGGTGGGAGCGTAATCAGGCCAATAAGCTAACTGCGAGATCTGTCAGTCTTGCTGAGTCGATGGATCCGACTCGTCTCGCGGATCAGTCAGTTGACCTTAATCTGAAGCTGATGAAATGGCGAATCTCGCCTGATCTTAACCTTGATGCCATAAAGAATACGAAGTGTTTACTCCTTGGTGCAGGCACACTGGGCAGTTATGTGTCGAGAAATCTAATGGGCTGGGGGGTCCGCAAAATTACATTCATCGACTATGGTGCCGTATCTTTTTCGAATCCGGTACGACAACCTCTTTTCGTGTACGATGACTGCCTCAATGGGGGAGCTCCAAAAGCGATCAGAGCGGCACAGGCCTTAAAGCAGATTTATCCTGGTGTGGATAGTCACGGCGAAGTTCTATCCGTTCCCATGCTTGGCCATCCAATCGTGGAGAAGACTCAAGGCGATTTTGAGAAGCTGAAAACTCTAATCGATGAGCACGACGCAATATTCTTGCTTATGGACAGCCGGGAATCGAGATGGCTTCCTACAGTGATGGGTAAAGCTGCTGGAAAGATCGTCATGAATGCTGCGCTTGGTTTCGATACCTACGTGGTCATGCGACATGGTGCCGAACCTAAAGACGGCAGCGACAGTACCCTGGGATGTTACTTTTGCAACGATGTAGTTGCACCTGGCGATGTAAGGTAACCGGCCTCTTTGAAATATTCTTCGTTACTGACAGTGATGCAGTCACAAAAAGACTTGACTCTTGATCAACAGTGTACGGTTACGCGACCTGGCATCGCTGCGATTGCTTCTGCTCTTCTGGTCGAGCTTCTAACCAGTCTACTGCAACACCCCTTAGGCCACCATGCTCCAGCTCCGGTGTCTTCATCTGCGGCAACTCAGGAAGCCGACACCACTGATGAATATGCTCTCGGGATCGTACCCCACCAAATTCGTGGGTTCCTCAACAGATTTCAGAATCTTGTCATTAGGGGCCAGTCGTATCCTTGCTGCAGTGCTTGCAGTCCACCTATTATTTCAGCATATAGGAATGAGGGCTGGGAATTCGTCAAGCATGCCTTAGAGAATAAAGATTATGTTGCTGAACTCAGTGGGCTGGCTGAGGTTCAGCGAAAAGCCGAGGCTATGGCTGGTGAGATTGACTGGGAAGACGATGGATCTACACACGGCGATGATGACGAAGGAGTACTATTGTAGTTGAAGATACTCTTCCGAAGTCACCACCTCCGTCGCAGCCGCCTACGAAGAACTCGCATTGAACGATTCAAGTACTGGAAACGACCCCGCTGGAATGAGGTGATCTGGGATGGAATGTTAACAGCATCCACCACTCCGTTGGACTCGCCGTCTCATATTGCACCTCACATCACGCCACCTACAACTACGAGTACACCGTCGTTAGAAGATGTAGAGACTTTTGGGCCGAGGCCGGTAGAGATACGCTGGCCTCGAGATTCTGAAGCTACCATGGGCGCCGTATTATCAATTTTTGATATTTTGGAAGAAGGACCGCCATCATGTTCATCGATTGATGGGCGTGTGCCTCTCTATCACCACGTAGGTGAAACAATAATGCATGAAGATATTGCGTAGGCATGCTAGCATGGATTGACATATCAATTTAGCAATCACGGGGGAGTTTAGGGACGTTTGGCATTGAGACTCTTTGGAAATAGCATTTACATTGGTTACGGGGGTGGAGTTATTAGAATCCATACCTTCACTAGGCAAGCGGCTCGATATTAGCAGATTTAGGTATATAGGTCAATACATCCTGTTCACTTATAATTCACCCCGACGGACATATAGACTACGTTGTGCCATGCGTTCGTGAGCATTCGAGGCAGTAACCCCAAGACATCTTACAGCGTACTCTAGCATAACTGGGTAAACAAAAGTACCGTTCTAGCTACCATGATTTACCTGCGGCCAACAAACTATCTAATTGTTTCATAAAGGAGTGATAACGCTTGATCCCTTCGTGAATATTCTAAGGAATACTTTTGCTTGATTGACTCTGGTACACTCGTGCTATTCCTTTTTCCATATGTCTATGTTAATAACTAGCTTTTACGGACCACTTAGGTTACTCCATCCTATCACCATCCTCGTCTAACGATAGAGATTGATCGTAAACTTTCTGTTCGGAACTTGGCCCCGGAATGAAGCAGATGGCAACCTTGGATCTTCCCTGTCAAGAACTATATACTTAAAAGATTGGTCGGGTGAGCTTTTGATACCACTGCAGACGCGAATTCGTATGTGGTGCTGTCGTACTAGTGCAAGAAGTAAGACAGGCTATAAGAGTCCTGCTTCCGGTCTTCTGCATTTTGATGAAGCACACTAATAACCTAAAACCACTCTTTCTGGAATATCGAAGTATTCCTCTGCGACCTTCATGCTTGTCTCCATCCTTCAAAGCAGGAAGATTCTGTTAGACCAATAGGCTCCTGTCAAGTATATCGAGATGATTCCATAGGTACCGTAGAGCCGGCAGGTTAGTGTCGAGTCATGTAAAAGGCCGAGACCATATAACGCGTAGGGGAAAGAGGAGCTACAACGCGAGCTCGAACCTTGATTGATTACTCAGATGGTATTAGGGTCGCGTTGGTGAAACCTTCAATGCCGTGCTGCGTGCTCCTTAGACCCAAACTCAATCTCCCTCACGAGGCGTCTACAATAACCGCTCGGCCCCCCGGGCACAATGGCCGCTAAATCCCACGATCTTCTTCTCATTCATACGAGGACAGATAAACGAAGAAACCTCTTGCTCCTATTTTAAAAGTTTAGGAGTTTCTCCCTTTACTCTCATTGCTATCAGCCTTGCGTTTGTCGTAGCCTCAGCACTATATGTTAGTTGGGCTCTCGTGATCCAGCAGCCACCCCAAGATTGCAAACGTCCGAGCAATTTGTAGCTAGTTCTACAGGGCAAAATCGTTTGCGCATTACACCTCATTCACTGAATGGCAATTAGCACTACAACGCCAAGCTCACCTCGATCATATAGTGAGCGGGGGCAGATAGTCATCATATTGCCAATTCATTTCTTTACCCTCCCTTCGAAGCTGTGGTTTCTATACTTCCTCATACATAAGAGGTATCGAGGAAACTTAATAGGTCATTCCCTAGAATCGGATATCTGGTGTGCTAGCTACGTTGATTGTGATAGCCTAGCTGTGTCCTATCAAACTATTCTCTCCCCGACATTCTATGATTTTACACCGTGGGCAGTCATGGAGGATCGACCCAATGAGTTAGAAGAAGCCATTCGCAACATTGTCCAGATCATGAAGCAAATCCCACAGCTCGCAGAGAACTGGCTTGGCGTCGTGGGAAGTCTGGCATTGTGGCACTACCTCCCTTCTCGCCCACCAGGAGATGTACGGCTGATAACACCTTGAGGTCAATCTCCGAATAACTCGCTGATTATCTTTCTAGGAAATCGAGTTCGTCACAAATGTTGCACACATCAGCTCTCTGAAAGAGGTTAGTCTTCTTGTAGTTATTACCAGATTGGACTCTCATCTCTGTTCAATGCTTGCTGACTGCCGTATATAATGGAGATGTTGCTAGACCACCCTAGCTCCCCCTTCAGAGTAGAAAGGCAGGCCTTTCTCTACCGTAGTCCCGCAGGCCGAGACATCCCAGTAAAAATATCCTCACGGTGGTGGGTAAGTCTACGCTCCCGTGAATCCCACGATACCTATCAATCGGGTTTCCAACTTTTCAAGCATGCACTAATACGCGCACTCTCAGTGTCCTCAACTACCGGAACCAGAACATCTCGTTCGTGGCATCCCTTACGGCGGGGTTCCTTACGTATCGTTGCCAGAACTAGCCTCCTTCATGCTCAAGTTGAGCAAATCGAAGACTCTTAGTCAAGAACAACGGCGACGGAACTCCATCGACGCAGCGGAACTCATAAATTACGAGTTGCGGCGAGACTCCCCAGATCACGACGGGGCCCCCATCAAGGACGAAACCTTTCGAGCACGCAAGAGAAGATACCTGCAATCAATGGCCTTACGGCTGCCACCGGCCGAAGACTCGGCTGTCGTACAAGGAGATGAAGTCGAAGAGGACGCTGAATTCTCACTGTCTCCGGTCATGCAGACGCTGCCGCCCCTCGAGGCCTGATAATCCAACACCGAAACTCCATGCCGTAGCCAAGACACGGCGGGAGCCGGCGATTCGTCGTACCGTCCTGTAACTCCTTGACGCGGGTGCAGGCGATTTGAATAATCACCCACATCGACTTTCAGAAGAGCGAGGGAGTAATCTGGTGAGACAACTATTTACAAGCAAGCTGAGCTGGCTTTTGTTTCAGAGTTGAGCTCTGTTGAGCTATAGAATCTATTAATCATGTCTTTATTGGATCTGCTTCTATTCCTTCCCGCCGATCGTTGGGAGCTTTTATATCAGTACTGTTGATCAATACACTCGCTACGCAATAAACCTGATTTCCCCTCTTTTTTGACGAGCTGTGGGTGTTGTCGCTCATGCTGTACGTGGTTACCTTCTTTGTTATGTCCGATGAGCTAGCTCGTTCAGCTACGTTATCTCGTGCTTTCGTATGCATGCAGGCATGTATGCGCTTAGGGATGAGACAAGGAAGATTGGCCGGGCCGTCGCTGATGCAGGGTCGTCGTCGTGGCAGACCTGCGACCTGCCTGCTCTCCTTAGGTCCTTTTCAACTCTATAGTATTGACTTGCGAGCTTACGTGCGTGTACGATTATACATTGCCAGATGCTTAAGTAGAGACCTGGTGTTCCACAATCATCGGCTCGGAGACTGGATTGTTTCGAGTTGCTGGGTATATTTAATGCTATAGCATAGACGGGTAGAGCAGCCAATGCCTAATTGTAATTCCTATTATGAATACGTTCATCCGTCCGTCTCAATCTCTACTCAAAACTTGATAGCAAGAGTATGGTTTATGGCGTGATAGAACGAGACAGGGCTCGGTGAAAGTTTTGCCAGCATAAAAGTCAAATAGTAGGGCTACGTAGTCTTCGTGGTTCCAGGAATCCACTGACAGGATGGCGTACATGTCGCTGGGTTTAGTTAATCGTAACTACCTAGGTAAGTCTAGAATTAGATCATTTTCATTCATAATCCGATATGATCCAGATATCGCTCGTACAGGAACAAGAACATAGGGACACTGAATACTTCGTAGGTGGTGATTACGAGTGTCCTGTTTCTCATGTAGAATACAGTGTTTAATACAGTATTTACACTAGTAAGTAGAACTGTGGGGGTCACATCAGGGCGGGATCAGCTCCGACAGGCTCAGGTAACATCAAAGCGCTCTGCAGCGAATGAAATCCGGGGCAATACTCTCCTACCCCCCTGTAAGACCTACCTTGTCAGGTATTATGGGTCCAGGTCAGCCTTGGCACTTCGGACAGGTGGGCTATAAAGTCAAGTAAGGTACATAGGTAATTTATGTAGAAACTCTACTTTATGCAATGTTGAATAGTTGAGTAGCCTTCCCTTAGCCTTAATAATCGTTTGGTAATGCCTTTACATATTTACGAGTAACGATCGTAGCTACTCTTTTAGAATTGCCTCCTAAGCTTTCATAACTTATTTATATATACAATTGTAGAAAGGCTTTTATATATAGCCGTACTTTCGGTTCTTGAAAAACTACACTTAGCGATAGCTTCAATCCGAAGACCTTCGAAGCCCTTCGAAGGCTGTAAGTCACTCGAAAAATCCAAAAGTATCTCTGCTCACAGGGGTCAAAAAACTATACTATAATAGGTGTAGTTTGAGGGCCCCTGCTAGCGTTGGTACCTGACAAGGTAGATTTTACTAGCCTACAACTATGTAATGTCTGGGGATTTCCTCAACGGGCTGGATGGATGTCCAGGGTCCGTCAGGGGCTCGTTGTCTTGGCTCCTTTGCCTGGACAGTACCAGGGCCGACGGGTTCCATCCTTCGGTTTCATGGTCGCATCGTCATCGTCAGCTGGGTGGCTGCATCGATGAATCGATCACGTGGCTCACTAAAAACGAAAGGAAGAGGACCTACTGACCAGATGCTGACCTACCTACAACACGATGATGATGACATAGCTCGTACTTATGTGGTGCTCGTCCTTCATCTTTGCACAACTTGCATAGTATTACGGTAATAATAGTGCACCACTAGTACCTACTCTGTACCTACCTAGCCCCCTCGCCTCCACAAAGAGAATCTGGCTCTGCCCCGGTATCCAATGGACCTTGAGCGGCAGCCAGCCAGCCAGCCTTGTAGCCCAGCAGTCTCAAAGCTAAAATACACTTCTCACATCTCTTCGCTTCCGTAATACGTACGGTAGCCAGCCATGAGACGGTTTATCCAGTCCAGGTTCGCACGGCGGGAATCCGTGCACGATTACATCGGCGTCCTGGTGCCGCTGGAGGAGGCCCATCTCCACAGTTACTCCGCGAGGTGTGGTAAGGCTGAATTCGAGCACCGCCAACGCGACGATGGTGATGCTGAAGACGACAATGCCGCCGATCTGGAGGACGAGGAGACGGCCCTCGGCACGGCGTTTAAGAGCAGCGATAATGAGGGCGAGGGCATGCTGCAGATGGACGCCGCCGAGTATACCGTAGAAGGTTTACGCCGAGACGCACGCAGAGGTGAACCCGGACGTAGATGGACCGAATATGAGTGTGAGTTGGCATTGCTTTCTTCTTTTACTTCTTCGCGTCATTCATTGGAGAAGTTTTTATTTTTATTTTGTTTAGTACTTATATAATAACTACATACAGTAAAATCTAAGATCATCAACAAGGCCATCCAAGATATCGGTATGGGACGGTATAACTGGCAACTCTTTGTCCTGTGCGGATTCGGCTGGTTCGCTGACAAGTAAGTCATCTAATGTGTAACACCATTCAAGCCTGAGTCTCGGGACTAACAATCCTCGTTTTTGTTCTTTAGCCTCTGGATGCAAGTAAGTCAACCAGGTTCTTTTTAAACATCGAGTTAAAACCCCCATGTCTCACAGCCGTGTCTTACTAACCCGTCTATCAGGGCGTATCCTTGACCCTCCCTTCATTGTCGGGAGAGTTTGGCGTCACAGAGAAGCACGTCAGATACACCACGAGCTCACTCTACGTCGGCTTAAGCATTGGTAGTGCGCTATGGGGTCTAGGCGCCGATATCATGGGGAGGCGGATTGCCTTCAATCTCACACTGCTCATTACGAGCATATTTGGCACCCTGGCCGCGTTGGCGCCCAACTGGCCCTTCGTCTGCATCCTCTTCGCCCTAATGGGTACAGGCGTAGGCGGTAACTTACCAGTCGACGGCGCGCTCTTCCTCGAATTTCTGCCCGATGCTTCGAGCTCGCTTCTGACGCTGCTGTCTGTATGGTGGCCTGTAGGTCAGCTCGTGTCATCCCTGTTCGCCTGGTACTTCATCACGAACTGGCCCGTTGACCAAGGCTGGCGCTTGTTTATCGCCACCGTGGGCCTCGTCACCTTCGTCATGTTCCTGATCCGTTTCGGCCTGTTCCACCTCTTCGAGTCACCCAAGTACCTGTTGTCACAAGGCCGGCAAGCCGAGGCCGTCGCCGTTGTCCACGGGATTGCGTTCCGCAACGGCAAGAAAACGTGGCTGACGGAAGAGATTCTAGACGGCGTCGCCGACGCCGAGGATGTGCAGAGCGGCGTGCCCATCCGGGTCTCGGCGAGTAGCCTACTGAAACAGAACCTTAGCTCCTTCTCGCTTAGCCATATCCAGCCCCTATTCCAGAACCGCAAGCTGGGCCTCACCACGGCGCTCATCTGGTTCTGCTGGGCAGCTATCGGCATGGGCTACCCGCTCTTCAACGCCTTCCTCCCGCAATATCTCTCGCACGGCGGGGCCGAGGTATCATCCTCCGTCGCCACCCGCAGCGAAAGCAGCGCCGCCACGGCAGAAACATACCGCAACTACGCCATCATCTCCGTCGTCGGCGTGCCGGGGAGTCTCCTAGCGGCGTACCTCGTGGATCACGACTCGCGCTTTCTAGGGCGCAAGGGTACGCTCGCCATCTCGACCTTCGTGTCAGCCGTGTTCCTCTTCTTGTTCGTGACGCTGGGTACGACGCCCAACAGCCAGCTCTTCTTCACCTCGGTCGAGGCCTTCTGCCAGAACATCATGTACGGCGTCCTGTACGCCTTCACGCCCGAGATCTTCCCCGCCCCAGTGCGCGGCGCCGCCACGGGCGTCGCGAGCTTTCTCAATCGCGTCGCAGGTTTATTGGCGCCGCTCCTCGCTGCCAATGCCCCCGGCGACGGCACCACGACCCCGATTTACCTGTCTGCGGCGCTCATCCTCGCCGCTTTTGTGGGCATGGTGTTGATCCCAATCGAGACGCGGGGAAGACAACGTCTCTGATCTCCTCGAGGCCGAAGCGGTAGAAGCAGAGCTCGAGGAGCTTACACATGTCGCATATGTGTACATAGGTTAAGGTGCAATAGTATATATATATACACATACATAGTATTAGACAGGCATCACATTCTAGGAGTTATAGCATCAAACTGTTTTTCTATCAGTACTTCAGCACAATAATACGCATGCACATGCCTATGAAACTAGTTTCGCAACTTAAATAATTCAGCCGTGTCTCATTATCTGCTCTAATAAGTCTATATAAGCCAGGAGGAGATATGGCTATTTCTATTTCGTGCCTTTAGCTCCCGCGGGAGCATCAACCCTTCTCTTCTGCAGCGACTTGCCCACTGTAGTTTGTTGAGGTCAGTATCTATTGTTTTTTTTTCTCTCTTTTGGAGGAATGAGTTGGGATATAGAGCTCTGCACGTTCCTGAGACACGCTCGTCATCCCCGCGCGTCCTCACCTCTTCACCTCTACAACCTACTAGAGCCTAGGAAGAAAGAAATATTCCAGAAATCTACTTACTTGCGTCCCTGACCATGGGATCGGCGCGGATTGTATTCTGTACAAGCCACTCCTTCAACTTGCCCCGCATATCCCTAATGGCATCGGGATTCCCTACAAACGGCGCCATTTCGAGTTCCATAAGACGAGCGGTGTCGGTATCTAATAGTTTAGTAGTCTGTTCTAGACGCTCGAGGTTTCGCAACAGGGCCTTCTCTTCGGCGACAGCCTCTTGATCCCGGCCAGCGCGGAGTATGGGGCCCAGTTGCCCGATAGCAATATATATAGCTATGGCGACGCGACGGGCGAGCGAGATGACCTGGAAGGGCAGGTAGGGTTCGTGCGGGGTGAAGCGCGAGAGGAACGGGTTCATTAAGGCCTCGACGAAGTACGGGAACTTGGGGCGCATGACAACGTGTGTCTCGAACACACAGAGACTGACCAGCGTCAACCACCGCCAGTAACGCCCTACCTCGAAGTAACCCAGAAACCCCAGCCCCCATAAACCGGCGGCTGCGAAGCCATAGTGCAGAAATACCTTGTGTTGAAGGCCGCGCCACACGTAATCCTGGATCGTAGCGCAACCGCGCCATGTTAATATTTCGGGGCCGAAGCGCTCGTACGCGAAGCGTTGGGCATTATTCGTCAAGACGTCCGAGGCTGTCTTAAGGTGTATGTAGAAGTCTCCGGCATCTTGGGCGCCTGTGGAAGAGGAAGACGATGAGGAGGAGTATGCGACTTTGTCGGGGTGGTGTTGGGCGGCGAGACGGCGGAAGCGGCTCTTGATGACGCGGTCGCTGGCGTTGTGGGGGACGTTGAGAGTCGCGTAGAAGTTGCCTGCACGTTGTAGCTCCCAGTGGGCTTCATATATTATGTAGAGGAGGTAGAGGATGATGACGAGGGCGTGGATGCGCCGCCTGTGAAGCTGCCAGCGGGGCGAGCCCTCTGGCGGGTGGGGGTTGCCGGTGCGGATGGTGAGCCGATAGAATCCACTCTGAACCCAGCTGGTTATCATCTGTTTCGGTGGGAGAGCTCCATGTTAGCTGCTTTTGCGAACAGTGTCTTTGGCAGATGGTGAACCGGACAGGCATACAGCAAGGGAGAGAAAGAGAGAGAGAGAGCGAATACATACGTCAGGGAGGAATGTCCATCCCAGGAGGGACAGCACGGTAGATTGGGAAGAAGACATGTCGTGGGTAGTGCAAGAAATGCGTTTTACAGAGTTGGTTAAGTCATAGCGGGTTTGGTCTTCGTGATGTCGAGCTCTTTTGCGTCTGGTCAGTTGAAGATTGGGAGAATGTTTTGTCGGCTTAAAGAGGGATACGTATGTGGTAAATTAGTAATGCAGGGAGGGTACAGTAGGTACTCAGTAGGTAGCGGCTAGAGATGGGCGATGGGTAAGGTTAGTAGGTCGGTAACCGCACCTTCCCACGCGAGCCACCCTTGTGAGACCCACTACCCACTGTACGTAGCCTACAGGTATACAGTCTCCCACAGTGGTCCTTGGCAGACCCAGAGACTTCACCTCTACAACTTCACAATATAGACGGATTGACCCATACTACCACAATTTGGTAGCTAACGATTGTTGCACGCCGGCCGCGTTTTGTTTTTTCTTTACTTTGGCATCAGTTAATTTTTTATACCACCAACACTTCCCCCAAGCGTCACTTACTACCATATAAGCGGGCCGGGTATAAAGGTTATTATACCCGATAAAAGATTTTTTAATATTTTCCATTAATAGGTATTAATTTTATAGCCTTAACTAAAAAAATACCTCCGTTAAGCTTTAATTAAAAAGAATTCCCATTTTTTAATTTAAAAAATACTTATTTTTCCTTATAATTAATATTAATTAGCTTAAATTTTATATTATAAAAAGCTTTAATATATTAATTATTATACTTTAACTTTATAAATTATTTTTATATATAGTTTATTATAAATATAAATATTTAATAGGCTTATTATACCCTTTAATTAAATTTAAATTAATTATTTATAAAAATTATATTATTTAAAAAGGATTATTTACTTTTTTAAATAGAATTTAAATATTAATTTAATATTTTTTTATATTATTAAAAAAATCTATAGCTTTATAATATTTCTTTATTTAAAAGTAATAAAAATAATTATATAAATAAACTTATTATTTATTTAAAAACTTTATAATTATAATTATTAATTAATATTAAAAAAGTATATATAAATTTAAATATATTTAATTAATAAAATTTATAATTTATATTATTTATATTAAATATAATAATTATATTTAAAATTATTATATAAATATTTAATATATTTATTTAAATATTAATTATTTTTATATATTTTATTACTTTTATAAAAGAATAATTATTATTTTAACTTAATTATTTTTACCTTTATTAATTATTATTATTATTAAAAGGATTTTTTAATTATTTAAAAGAAACCTTAATATATATTAAATATTATTTAAACTTATATATTATAATAAAAGGTTTTATAATAAAATAGGTTAAAGCTTTTATTAATAAAATAATAATAATTTAAAATTAATATTATATATATAATATAACTACTTTATTAATTATATAAATTTAAATTAATTTAATAATAATTTAAGCATTATTTATTAAATTTTTAAATATAAATTACTTTAACCTTAATATTAAAAACCTTACCTTTATTAGTTTTATAATTAATAGGAAAGTTATTAAATATATAAATATTTATACTTTTATAAATTATTTAAAATATTTTATTATTTATTATAATAATATAAAGGTTTATAAAATTTAAATTTAATATTTATAAGGCTTAGCTTTTATTTAATATTTATAAGTTCTTTTAAAAGGAAATAAATAATTATTTTAAACTATTATTATAAAAGCTATTTTTATTAAACTTATTAAAAGACTTAAACTATTATAATTTATAATAATAGTTAAACTTTAAGCTTATAAATTTACTTTAAAGGATATTTATAAAAGTTAAAATATTTAAAGCTTTATATAATATATTATTTAAAATATTAAAGGAGTCACGGCTCTTAGCCCTTGGGCTAGCCGTACGGGTGATAGTTCTATTCTGTAGCTTAGTCAGTAGCCCTACCGGACCTCCGGAAGCCTATTCAGCCTACCGTAGCGTATATAGCCTAGTTGACGAAGGTCATGACCTGGCAAGTCATCCTTTACTTCGTCACCATACAATTAATAGTGTGTTTCCAGTATTCACCGACGACACTGCACATCGCGCCCGTCGTGATAAAAGGTTATAATTAAAATAAAATAAATTAATTTAAAGCTATATTTAAAGCTTTTAATAATAATATTTAAAGTTAATTAATTATTCCTATTAAAAATATTAAGCTAAAAGTATTCTTTAAATAATTATATAAAAAAGAAGAAGTATTTAAAAAAATAACTAAAGATAAATATGTTTATATATAAAGTAACCTATACCCTTTCCCTTATTAAAGCTTTCCTTAAAATTTTCCTTAACGTTATTAATTTTAAATTAAAATTAATTTATATAACTATAATTAAAAAGGAAGAAACTTTAAAGGTTATAAAAGTTATAAAGGTTTTCCCTTATATAATATTAAATATTTTAATTAAGGAATTTAAAGTTAATCCTTTCTTTAAAGTTAAGGTTAAATATAAACCTTAAGTTAAATTCAGCCTTAAGGTTAAACATTATAATAAAGGAATCCCTTAATCCTTTAACAATCTATTATAAATTAACCTATAAATCTAATTTTAAAGAATAAAAAACTACTAGCTTTACCTTTAAAGTTAAGGTAGTAAAACTAATAAAACTAATAGGGTTAAATATAATTATAACTATAAAGGGTATATTATAATAAGGAATAAAATTAATAAAAAATCCTTAATATAAAATTTATTTTTATATAAAAAGATTTTAAATTATTTATATATAAATTATAAAATAAATTTAAATTATATAATTTTATATCTTTATAAATATAATTAAAATATTAATTTAAATATTAAACCTTATTAATTAAATTAATAGAAAATAATAAATTTATAAATATTTTTTATAAAATTGTTAAATCCTTTAAATATATTTATTATATTTATAAATAAGTTCTTTTTAATAAAAATAAACTTTATTATTATCTTTATAATAAATATAACTTTTTTAAGGATACTTTTAATATTAAATATATAAAAATTATTAATATATTTAATCTTTAACCTATTATTAATAATATAAAAAAAATAGTTTAAATTCTTAAAGTAATTTAAAATCTTTAACTATAAATAATTTATTTATAAATAAATCCTTTATTAGGTTTAAATATTAATTATAGCTTTAAATTATATAGCTATTTATAGTTTTATATTATATTTAATATAATTAACTTATTAAAGGAATATAACATTTATAATAATATTAACTATTTAAAAACTATAATAAATAAATAATAAATTAAATATATTTATTTTTATATTAAATAAAAAAAATATATTACCTTAATTATATTTAAGGATATTAAAAATATTATATATATTATTAATAACTATTTTTTATTATTTATATATTTTTAAAATATATATTTTATAATTAAATAATTAATTATAGCTTACTTTATTTAAAAGGTTATATTAATTAATAACTTATAAATATCATAATCGGGAGTTTAGGGTATAGCTATATTAATGCTATGGATAAAGATTTTAAGCTAAGGAAGAAAGGAAGGAAAGATAAAACTAAAATATAAGCGTACGTGGAAATATACGCGTACCAACGGCTATTATAGGTTATGTAATTTTATCGGTACGTATTTTATATATTTCTATAGTATCCCTTTATAGTATATATAGTATTCCGGTATAGTATATATTTAATACGTTCGTTATACTTCCCTCTACTAAAATTAAAATATAGGCGTAAAATAGGTTAAGGAATTATTTATAGCGTTTAGTTTTAGTTACAATGCTATTTTATACGGTAATGTTATCGTTGGGGTAGTTAGTAGTAAACTTATTGGTTATTATAGCTCTTATCTATTTGTTTAGCTATTTAGGCGGTCCTAGTACGCTAAGCTATCTTTTATAGAACTTTTGTATTTTAATTGGCGAATTTTTAAAATTCTTTACCGGGTACTAAGTATCGTCGGGGTTGTAACCTTTCCAGGCAATTTGGTATTATAGCATTTTATTATGCCCTATTATTTATAACCTAAATAGCTATTTAACTTTTTATTCCGGTCCTCCTTTAATATCTTTAGGTTTTAATAGTAGTTAGGTTTATTAAAATAATAGGTTTTTGCTTACTTTACGTAGTTGATTTATGTAAAAAAGGTTAATTATCTTTATTAACTTTAGGAGGTTTAATATATAGCTATATCTTTTTTTTTTAAATATTTTAAAGGGTTTAACCTATTAGGAGTCTAATTGGGTAGTTAAGCTATTAGTTATAAAGCTCTTCTTTTTTAAAAAGACTTTATTTCTTATATAAAAGTCCACCGGGTATTGCTTTTTATTTACCTATATTTCTTACCTTTTTTATATAGCTTTTGCTACTTTATAAGTTGCTTTTTATATTTTATAGGTTTATTATACTAATTATTAGGCTAGCTTTTCGGATACTATCTTTTTAACGGTATTTAATAAGGGTAATAATAAAAGGTTCCTTACGTTGGTTTTTATTAGGACCTTTAATAGTACTATATTAATAGCTAAATGCTAGGAGGCATTATATGCGAAATTTAATACGGGTAAATAGGGGTTCCAATTATCCTAGTACTTATTAATGTAAAAGTATAACCATTAATCTAGCTTTTAATTTGTAAACTTTATAATTTCTTATATTTAGGGGTAAAAGGTGCTCCTATATTAATATTTGGTATAGGTTAACTTGTTAATTTTTGTTAAAAAGTATAAAATGAAGGGTTCTACGTTATTTAAAATCCATACCTTTAGGAAACCTAGGAAACGGTAAGTATATTTATAGTATTAATATATTATATCTTCCGCTATATCGTTTTTCTTACCGGGTATTATAATTAATAAGCAGCTAAATTTATTAATAAATGCTTATATATAATTATAGCTATATTTATTTAAAGGTATATCCTTCCCGTTAATTACAACGTAGCGTTAAATAGCTATAGGGATTAGTAATAGGTATAATAATCCAAATGTTTTATTTTAGTGGATCTTATTCCGCTAATAATTATAATAATTATAAATATATATTTAAATATTTCGTTTTAATAAGGGCTAATAATAATCCTATTTAATTATTTTAATATATTTATTTTATTTAAGGTAAATAGTAATTATTAAATAGTAGGCTTCTTTAATTAAAGCTATTTAAAGATAAACCTTTAAGTTAAAGGTTTACTTTAAAACGATTAATTAATAATCTTTATATCCCAAACCTTATTTTTTATTTTCTCGCTAAATTAAGTCCATTAAGTTAGAGCCCTATAGTACCATTACCTCCTCTTCTACAATGGCTACCGGCCCTCCTAAGGCTTTAAGTAGGATTAGGGCTATATTACGTTCTTTAACCTTATAAGCTTTAACGGTTAATAGGTTAACTATTTTATAGGATAATGTATTTACTATTATGTTTTTTCAGCTAAGTTAGTACTAAAAGGTAATATTAAAATTGGATAAAAAGTTTACCCATTTTATTTATTTTATAAAAAGGACTTTCTTAATAGTAAAATATAATAAAGCTTAATAGTTAATTACTATAAAGAACTTTATATTTAATAGCTTTAGGTAATTATGCTTTATAATTTAAACTATAGCTAATAGTTCTTTATTTTATATAGGATAAGTTTATTTAGCTAATAATATAATTTTCGAAAAATACCCTATAGGCTTTTAAATGCTATCTTTTTATTATTACTAAATAGTTTTACCGGTAATATTTTAAAAAGCATTAGTCTTAATTCTAATAGGTTAATTAAGCTAAAAGAAGGCTAATATTAATACTTTATAAGCTAGCTTCTTTATTAATTTAAAAGCTTTATATTATTTATTACCTATTTTAAATAATATACCCTTTTTAAATAAATGGTTTAAAAGTTTAGCTATATTATTAATATAATATATAAATATTTAAATAAAGTTATATAACCTTAAGAATAAACGGATAGCTTAAATATTAATCAGGTCTTTAAACTTTTAATTAGTAATAATATTTATCTTTTTAAGGTTTATTTGGACATTTTATCCGGCTTTTAAAATTATACCCAGGTAATCTACAAAGGTTATATTAAAGCGGGACTTTTTTATATCTCTTTAAAGCCTAACATTATAAAAGCAATATACTACCTTTTTATATTATTCCTAATACTCTTTTTTATTATCTATAAATATTAGGATATTATTGGTATAAGTATTAACAAAAAGGTTAAATAGTTTATATAGCTAGGAATTAATAAAGTTTTACTATTAAGTAAGGCTAATCTTTAATTTAAAAAGTAAAATTAACTATTAAAATATTTCTTATTAAATCTGGAATACTATTAAATATTAGGATTTTAAAGCTATCCTTAATTTATAAAAGGCTTTAATAATATTAAATTTAATATAACGTTTAACCCTTTAGCTATTATATATAATATTATTTAAATTTAATATCAGGATAATATAATCTTTTAAGTATTTATTTCTTTATTGGTAATTAATGCAAAACTATTTTTTAATTAAATTTAATTTAAAGGCAAAAAGGATAAAGGAAATATTTACTTTTATATAAAGTTTAATAAAGCTATAAATTAATAATTTATTTATTACTTCTTTTTTTAATAGCAGGTATTAAATTGGAATTTAGTATTAAGGGAGGCTATTTAAAGGGTTATTAATAATAGTTTTAAGGACTATATTATATCCCGGTTATAATAAAGGTAACTTATCAGCTTTTACTTTTAAAAAGAACCCTTCTAAATAGGCTAACTCCTTAAGGATTAAATAATAGATTAATTTAATATATTTAGGATCTTCGTTTTATAAAAAGGAAATATACTTATTATTAAAGGTTTTTTAAGTTTTTTTTAATACTATTATAACTACCTTTAAAGCTGCTTTAATAAATTTAATAAATATTAGTTTATTTAAAAGTACCCTTTTCTTTTATTATTTCTATTTAAAGTTTAACTTAATCTTTTTAATAAATTATTAAATAATCCTTTTATTTCGAAATTGCTTTATTTTTGGGCTCTTTGGTTAAATATTTTTTTAGAAGTATATAACTAATTACTTTAAAATAATATATTTCTTTTTTAAAGCGGCATCCCTTCGGTTAACATCCTATTAAATAATAGGGTTAACTTATTAATCGTTAAAAGACTTTTACTTAATCTTAATTATAGGTAAGAATAGGGCAAAGGGGAATAAATCTTTTAACTAATATAATATCTAATAGGTATAATTTAAAGTAACCTTATTTTTAGCTAGCTATTTTAAATTAATTATAATATTGTATTTGGTATTAATAATTTAAAAGGTTTGGTCTTTAAACCTTTATCTGTTTATTTTTAAAGTAACGGTAAAGTATTAGTTAACTATATTAATAGGTTATCCTTAATAGTTATTTAATTATTATAGTTATTTTAAAGTAATTAACCTAGCTTTTAATTAATAATTAATGCAATAAGCTAATTTATAACTAATCATTAAATATATTTAAGCTTTAATATTATATAATATAATAGCTTTTATTTCAAAATTATTTATTTATATTTAAACAGGGTATATAAATTAAATAATATTTTAACTATTTTTTATATAGGTTAAGGATAATTTATAAATTGTTAAGGAATTTTTTAATAATTTAATTAGTTTTTTAATTTAGATTTAATAAAAAAGGAATTAATAAGCTCTTCTTTACTTTTTTCGTTTTATATTTAAATTATATTCTTACTTTTTCCGGGGTAATCTATAATATAGTATTCTATTTTGCTATAGTTAAAGTAAGTATCGTTTTCCTAATAGGTCTTCTTCTTTTCCTTTAAAAGCTTCGTTCCTTTAAGCTTTATTATAATATTCCCCTTATTTATATTCCTTTTATTATTAAAGTTATAGTTAACGAAGCTAACAACTTATTTTTTCTTTTAACAATTATAGTAATAATTATAGTTATATATTACTTTTATTACTTTATTATAAAAGCATTTATATAATATTAATAAATTAATATTAACTTCGAATACTTTAATTTTAAAGTTAAAGCTAATATATTTTTATAAAAACTAAAACTATTTGGACTTAAGTAACTTTAACTTTAAAGCTAAATTATTAAATTAAAAAATAAATTAATAAACGTTAAAACCTAGCTTAAAGTAAAATTCGTCTAAAGCGTTTTATACCTGGGCAATTTAATTTAGGTTATAGTAGGCCATCTCTAACGTTTATACCATTTTAACCAAACTACTATATAATTAGGTAATAAAATAAAAGTAAATTTCGACCGCTTTTTTAATATCCTCCTTTAAAAGGGATATAATATAATATATTTAGCTTTTTTTAATACGGTATATTATTATATCTTCTTTAAATTTATTAGCTAACTTTTTTAATTAATTATTAAATAAGTCCTTATTTTTAAAAAAGGTGCTTAGGTTAACTCTATAGGTTTTAACCTTTTTTATATATTTTAAATTTAGGCTTATAAGGTTACCTATTAAGCTAATTATTTTAAAGATAGCCTATATAGCTATATTAATTAATTTAAAGTTAATTCTGCTGAAGGTACTTTTAATTATACTTTTTTATAGTACCGGAGTTAGGCTACCTCTTTCTATTTAGGCTTAAAAAGCGGTAATCTATTTTTATAGCTGCCGGATTAGAGTAATTTAGTTAGTAATGTTTATTTTATCTGCTGGTTGGGGTAGTTTTATTAATCCTTTGTTTAAATTAAGGTTTGATAGTAGAAGCGTTATATCTTCCGGTTCGGGGTTTAAGAAGTTTTGGAAGCTATTTTTAGACTTAATATTAGTTTTTTCTTCTTCAATAAAAGGAATGGGGTTTTAAGTCGATTGTTCATTAGTTATAGGAATATTGGGTATAGTATATAATAACAATTATTAAAATCGTTTCGGGTTATCTATTTTAATTAGGGTCTTTTTAGTTCTAAGGGATATAGGGTTTAATTTTATTAATTGGGTCTATTATAAGGTTGCATTTGTTTATTATTAAATATAGGATATAATAATAAAGGGGGGAAAAGGTTTAATTTATAAATTGCGGATAATAGCGATTAGATATAGGTAATATACTTATACAGCATTTATTAGCAAAAAGGAGGAGCTTAAAATAGTATTACGATCGGAAGTTTAGGGTATAGCTATATTAATACTATAGACGAAGATTTTAAGCTAAGGAAGAAAGGAAGGAAAGATAAAACTAAAATATAAGCGTACGTGGAAATATATGTGTACCAACGGCTATTATAGGTTATATGATCTTATTGGTATATATTTTACATATTTCTATAGTATCCCTTTACAATGCGTACAATGTTCCGGCATAGTACATGTCTGATATGTTCGTCATAATAAATAAATATATTAATTAATATAAATGTATTTAAATTAAAAAAATTTAATATTTTTTTATTAAATAAAACTATTATTATTTTTATAAATATTATTTTTAAAGGAAAAGTATAAAGGGTAATTATATATATTAATTCCCCTTATATAATTATACCTTATAATTATAAAATAATAAATATTATTTATAAAGTAAATAATATAAATAAAAACCTTTTCTTTAAATTAAAAAAAAATCCCTTTAATATATATATTACCATTATAATAATAAATATAAAGGAAATTTTTATTTATAATAATACTTTTAATAAAGTTATATTATTAAAAGGTTATATTATTAACCACCTTATAACTATTAATTTTAATTATATAGCTTATTAAATTAAATTTAAACATATAAGAATAATATTAAAATTAGTTATAAAAAAACTTAAAGCTTTAAAAGATTTTTATAATATTAAATTTACCTATATAAAATAAATAATTAAATACCCCTTTAAAGTTAATATTTATAACTTTTTAAAAATTATTAATATTATAACCTTATTATTAAATAAATATAAAGTTATCTTTATAAATATAAAATTTATTAATATCCTTTAAAATAAATAAATAAAAGTTATATTAAAAGATAATTAATAAAAAAATATTCCTAAACATTATAAAGTATATCCCTTTAATAATAAATTTAAAGAAATTATTAAAGAAATAATTAAAAATTTTATAAATATATATAAAATGTATAAAATTATTATATTTATATCCTTTTTATTTTTAATCTTTATTATTTAAAAAGTTATAGTTTAATTAAATAGCTTTATAAAAAGAAAAGGCTATATAGTTATAAATATTAAATTAAGGAATTATATATTCCTTTATAACATTTATTTTATTTATATATAGGATAAAATTTTTAATTATATTATAGAAAAACTTTATTAAACTATTTTTAATATTATAGCTTTTTATTATTAATAGTATTTTTACCTATAGTTATATTAGGTTTTTATAATTATTATATATATAAGTTAATTTATATATAATTATACTATTATAAGTTATATAAATAATAATATATATATATAATAATAAATGGATTTTCTTTTAAAGGATATTTTAATAAAGATATATTATAATAATATAGTTATAACTTTAAATACATTTAAGGACTATATTAAAAACCTTAAAGCTATACTTATTATCTTTTAAAATTATAATATTAATATTAAACCATTTAAAAGCTATATTACCTTTTTTAATATATTTATCCTTAATTATTTTATTAACTCTTTTAAAATAATTATAATAAAAAATAAATTAAAAGCTATTTAATATTTAAAATTCCTAAAGATATTATATAACTTGGAGATTTTTATTAAACTTATTATATAGTTTAAAACTTTAATCCTAAGCTATAAAATTCTTATTAAACTATTTTAAAATTAAAAAACTAATTTATTATAATATATTAGGTTAAATTCTTATTAAATAAAAAAAGTTAAATAGGTATAAGTAGTAAAGGTATTATTCCTATACCTATTTATAATTAAAAAGTAAATATATAAAAGAATTAAATAATTATTATTTAAAAATATTACCTTAACCTTTTATTTATCTATTAAGTAACTATTTATTAACTTTAACGCTTTAATTAATAGTATTAATATTAAAGTTTACTATATTAAAAAGGAAGTTATTCCTAAACTTATAAAGAATAGTTAAATTATAAATTATTCCTTTAAATATATAATATAAACTATAGCCTTCCTTTTTAAACTATTAATATAATTAAAATAATACTTATTATTTATATAAACTATAAAGGAATTTTAAAACTTTATTTTAATATTATTAATATAATTAGTTTAATTATAATATTTAATTAAAATTAAAAAATTATTTATACTTTAAAATATATTAATTAATATATTTTAAAAATTTTATATAAACTTAAAAAAACCTATATAGTTTTAAATGCCTTTAATTATTTCCTATAAAAGGATTTCCTTAATAACCTTAATCTTTAAAACCTTAATAGATTTAATAAACTCTTTAATAATAAAAAGGAGTATTAAGCATTATATTAAATATTTAAAAAAAAAAATATTAAAACTTCCTTTTATAAAAACATAATTAAATTTTAAATTATATAATATAAATATCCTATTAAATAATATAATAGGTTTTAATATAATGCTTATTTATATAAACTTAAATTTTAAAAAAAAACTTTAATAAAAATATTTAAACAATACCTATTTTATTAAGGTCCTTAATACTTTAAAAATATAAGTTAAACTTTACTTTAAAGATTAAGCTAACCTTTTATTTTATTTATAAAAAGGTATACTATAATATAAATCTAATATTATAATTAACTATTTATATATTTTTAAGTTTTATATTAATAATTTATAAGAGGTGCTTTATAAGTTAAATTATATTAATTATAATAAATTAATATATTTACTTTAAATGTTTTATATTTATTATAGCCTTAAAAAACTAAAGGAATATATAAATAATTATTTTAAATATTATATATTTTAATTATATTATTATAAACCTTATAATAACTTATAGCTAATATTTTTATTATTATATCCTTATTATATAATTATTATAAATTTTATTTTAAAATTATTAATCTTTAAAAAAAACTTATATAATATAATATTAATTATAATTTATAAATTAATTAAATAAAAATAATTAATCCTTAATAAAAAGTTATAATTAATTAAATAATAAATAAATATAATTATTAATTATTTATTTTTAATTAATTAAGGAATTCCTTAAATTATACTTTTAAATTAAAACCTTAAATTTCTTATAGCTTTTTAAAAAGCTATTTAAATTAAATTATATATATATTTATTATATATAATAATATATTACCTTTAAAAAAATAGCTAATTTAAAATAATTATATAAATATTATAATTAGCTTTTTAATATTATATTTATAATTTAAAAAATCCTATAAATTAAAAAAACCATTTATTTTAATTATAATTTAAATATAATAATATAAAATAAATATTAATTAAAAAATCTTTTAATAAATTAATATTTAGATTTTCCTTAATTAATATTATAAATATTTTTACTTAAAAGAATTCTATTAATTAAAAGAATCCTATAAATAATAATATATATTTTACCTTATTATTAATATTTAAAATTAAAGCTTTAAATATAATTATATTAATATTTATAATTATAAAGTATTATTATAACTATAAACATTAACTTAAATACTTTAAAATTAAAAATTAAATACTTTTTAAATTATATAAAAGCTATAAATTACTTTTTATTATTATTATAGGTTTTAAATTAATTTAATATTATATAAAACCTTTTAAAGTTTTAAAAAAAAATTAATACTTTTATATATAAATTAAATATAAAAAATTATAATATTTAAATTTATAATATTATTTTTATTAATTATTTTAAACCTATATTTATAAATATATATATTTATTAATTATTATTAATTAATTTAATTAAAGCTATAAATTAACCTTATAAAAAAGTTATAGCTATAAAAATATAAAATAAAGGAAAAAGTAAATAAACTTAATATTTTATAAAATATAAAGATTTTAAATATAAATTTAATAAATAACTTACCTATAAATAATTAAAAGGAAATTTTTACTTTATTAATAAATTTTTTAAAAGAAAGGGATAAATAGGTTAATAAAATTATATAGGAAAAAATAGGCTTATTTGGAATAATTAACAAAAAATCAAGCTTAAACCTTAACTATAAACCTTAGCCTTTTATATATATACTTAATATAACTACGGGAACATGGCATTAGTTTTCCTTTTGGGGGCAGATTATGAGACCCACTACCCACTATACGTAGCCTACAGGTATACAGTCTCCCACAGTGGTCCTTGGCAGACCCAGAGACTTCACCTCTACAACTTCACAATACAGACGGATTGACCCATACTACCACAACCCTAGTACAGATCTAGTAGGTATCTTGTATAAACGCCCCACCGAAATGAGATTAGTGGGTTTGCCGTTTCTGCTCCGTTCATTAATAGGTAGGGCTGGCTGATGGGGGATAAAATAGAAATACCCTCGGGATGGCTGACTACCAACTATTGTCAACGGTACTTATGTGAGACTCGTTAGGGAGAAACACAATGTAGACAAGATGCATGTGTCACCTGTTTGCGCCAGTCCGTTTTCGTTTGGCAAGATGTTAGTTGGTTGAATCTTCTTTCAATCTGAGACGGTACCTGACTTACATATCTAGTAACTAAGTACCTACTGCCTACCTGAGTTAGGCAAGTTTTAGTGGAAAGCCACAGCCGCCGCCACATTGCTCAGGTAGCGCCCTCCCGCGTCGCGTGCTTATCCGAAAATACTCGATACCTGCGTCTCGGTACCAACCCGATATTCTACACCAGCGATAGGTGCCACAGGAGCAGTCAGTAGACCAATTTGTTATTTCCAAGAATTAATGATGAGACATTGTTGGCTCTACATATAAGATAAAGCGTATCAAATATTTATCTCATGTTAGCAGAGAGCTGTTGACAACCTTCAACTTGCACGACCTGCTTGGTAGTTACCAAAATGGCTCCGAAAGGAAACATCACACCCCGAGTATGTGACAAGCCCTTCATTAAAGAGAGAGTGAGAGTGTGCGTATGGGCATTACTGAGTCATGGACACTAGACGATAATGGCACCTGCTGCCGCTTTTTGTATGGCCTGGGTTCTATTTGCGTAAATCTACCCTTCGATTGAATCCACTTCCGACACCAGCACGGAATAAATGCTAAACTAGGCCCCATCTTCCTAGCTACACGCGCCACTCCATCAACGAGGCAAGATGGAATGCTGTAAGTGAGAGGGGTGTGTATCTCTGATCTCAGTTTGCCCAATTTATTGACAGATAAACAGCAGCAGGACCGGGAACGGAGGCACGACCAAAGCACACAAACCCCCGACGGCGAGTCGAGTCAAGCCCGTCGACAGTGATGAAGACAATCATCTACATTTCCTTCAACCGTCTGTATCACCGCGATAACTTGCCTTCACCGCGTAGGGAAGGCGTTCAGTATATATAATCATGTCTCGATGTGTATGATACCAATCTCACTTATTCTTCTCAAAGTTAAATTACCATCATCCACTTCAGTGCGAAGCCACGTTAACAAGAAGACAAGCTAGTATAGTAGGAACACTAGAAGTCGTAGAAGAGCAGAACTGTATTCAAGGAGTGACTGCCAACTAATTGCTCATGTGTACATGAGGCTATTCGTGAGTCCCGAAGTCGGTTTGTCAAGTCATGGTGTTTTGCCGTTCATGGGCCTATAATCCCTATTTCAGATCATTACAGTAAGGTTTGATGGCTTGTGCAAGCCAAAAAGGTATACTAGGCCGTGTGTGCGCGTCCGTCTACTCTTCTCATTTTTTCCGAAGCTTGTGGAATATTGACAGCTCTTCTTTCCACAATCCCGAACCCTGATAGGAACCGGTGTACCGTCGGGGTTTTTCATTCCTTGGTCCTCAAAGTCTCAGTAGGGTGAGAGGATGACGTACGAATTTTATTTTAGTTGAGAACTGATGAGGCTTGGTCCTTTCCGCAGGGGGGGGGACGCATTATAACATATGTTGATTTAGTACCCCTGGTACATATCGCTTGATACTACACTGTTATTATTTTTCATCTAGGGGATTTCCAAACTGCACCGTATCCATATCATGGGTGGGATTCTGTGATGACGTCGAGTTACCTTTATGGGGCTTCCAAGCTAGGATCAGAAGACAGGAGGGAATCCATTTCAAACAAACTAATAACACGGACTTGACTGTATAACGGTGTTCTTCAGATCCTTCAATTAGGAAGAGTAAGTCCAGTGAGCCACCTTCATGATATAAGATACCCGCGACCGAGGGGGCCGATGAATATGCAGCTGCTCTGCCCCGAACTGTTGGCAATTCCCCATTCTTGCACCTTCAAAGGGACCAATCTGCCACCTTGAGCACGCAAGTAATGATCACACCCTACCTACACATCATGAAGTTTTGAGACGCGCCCGAAGGCGTCACGATGGAGCAAAGACATGAGTATTAAACCAACATTATATGTCAGATCTCAAGCTGTGAACTAGGCGTTATTACAGATGTTACCCGCAGTTCAATACAGGGTACTATTCAGTGTGTCCTACGCAAAGGAAGATTGCGGATTAAAAATCACGGAAACATGGTCGGGGTCTCGAGAGCTCCAGCAACTGTACGTCCTTTGTAATCAATACCCATTTCCATACACAAAAAGTCTCAGTAAATTCAGAGAGGGTTTCATAGATATCGAATAATTCGGGTAGAGCCTGGGATCTAAACTGATACATGCATTGTATCAGGGGTAGGCGCGTTGCTTTGGTGAATATCTGTGTCAACGTAGGCTGTTAAGTCAAGGGAATAAGGAGTTTACGCCAAGACTGCAGTCACAACATTATCTAAACTAGACGTTTAGGGAAGAATGGTTATTAGCTTAGGTAGATGTCATTTCGGAAGCCTCCTTTCCAATATACAGGGTTTATTGCGGTATACAAAGCTAATGGTAAAAACAAAGACAGAATACGGCGAGACAATGCGTTTAGCCACTGAGAGCTAACGAAAATTCCTCGAAAGGGGCTGAAAACAACACCAGCCTTCTCAGTTCTAGCCCCCAGGTAGCTTTGGGGCATAGCGTGCCAAGTTCCGCGAAGAAGACAAGTGATAGTGGCTTGATAAGACAAGCAGACAAATTTAAAATTATACAATACGTCCAAACCCAATCTCTTACAAGACAGCCTGTATTTATAGCTTCAGTAAGGTGGGCGTGAGGCGGAGCTGAAGCAAGTATCTCATGAATACTAGATTCGAAGATATATCTTCAACACTATACTTTAGTTATCTATATACGGTTTCTCCGTTCAACTTCTTCTTTTCCTCAGCCGCTTGAGCTTTTTGTTGTTAAATCCGGGTTCCAAGGCAGCCTATGTCTCTCAGACTATGCTAAGAAACAAATTATGCAAACACAAGAAATATTTAGCATGTCTATTTTAGAACACAGTATTTTCCAATAGGGGGTAAGGCGCCATGAAGCCTGGGCAACTATTTGACAAACGTTAATTCAAAGTCATCTTCTAGCCCGAGCTCGTCCCCAAGCTTAATTCATACCGTTTGATAACTAAGTGACCAACAGCAGATGAGGTCAATCTGCTTCCTCTCATGGCGTTGCTTCGCTTTTCGAAGTCTCATTTGTTAATGTGATATTGGTCCGCTGTCGTTGGGGAAGCTTTAGCTTGGTAAGTTTCGTTACTCTGTTTCAATCAAAAATTTATTCCTGTGATTATTGTTCCAATGCATATAGTGTTAGTCATAAGCTACTATTACTTCTCCATGTGCATATCTTCCTCGTCTGTTGCTCGTGAGTCATACTTTTCTCGCGGGGGCATTGTGTTCATATCAGGAACACCAGTCTCGTCGTGGTTCCGAGGCAACACTAATGGTTGTTCTAGTCGCTGCATCTAGGCCGTCTATCCACCATTGCTACACTTAATTTTTTTTTCTTTTTCTTTTTTTAAATTATGAGTTTTCTGGCCAGATACATGCTATGTATAGATATGTCTAGATCTACGTCTTTGAACCAGCTTAATAGCAAGCACGTCGTAGACTAGACTTTGTAAGATTTCCCCTCTAGGTCAGACGAGTAGTTTTGGACAATCCGGGGATTAAAGTGTAGATTACTTGGCAGATCAAGGTAATCTTTTGCCTCCTTACCCGAGCCGTTTGTTTGTGTCTCACACAGATCGGCTTGTGATACGTAAGCTTCCAAAGCCGCCTTATCAGTAAAAGTCGGTCAGCGGACTAGAGAAAAGTTATTTGTTAGCAGGTGATACATCCCTCGCTCGAATGTTTGCTATGCTGTGCGACACTATACGCGTAATATGGCCAGAAAGACATGTGACAGGTAAAAATTGATAAAATAGTGGCCAATCACTTGAGATACTACCCTTTGAGCCTCATATGTTTGAAGCATGCGATTTCATAAGACCAATCACGCACAATGAAGCAAATGGTCTCCCTATAGCCTACGCGTTGAAGGAAAATCTCCTCAAGACCGCCAGAGTGGCGACGATTGATTGCATGGCTGATACGCATATAACGCGTATCATGCTGACCAATGAGCAGATGTTAATACATCGTGGCGTCTAGTATTGGTATTGTGCTGGCATCTTTCTCAGCCGAATTTGCCAAGTCCTCTTGCGCCCTAGTCAGCACTCTCTGCCGAAGTGATGCAAACGTCGCATTTCGATGATGCTATGACACGTGGATGCTCTTGAGAGGATGTGCTTAGTGTAGGGCCACAGCTAGTGACAACGCCATGTTACCTTCACCGGTGATGAGTTCAGAAGCTTACCTTCTCGCAACGGCCGCCTATGCATTACTCGGAGATCGCCGTGGCAGTGCTGAACATAGAATGTTACGCTGGCTTCCTGTATATTGGATGCCGACGATGGTGAGCTAGCCAGTCGGTGCTATCCGACACGGCTCGACATGCCCATTTCGTATCCGTTTTCGATTCGACGAACTGGGCTATCGGGACTTATGCCACACTCCCAAGCTTTAGTTTGATCTTTCGCGGCCGTCATGTACCAAACTCCCGGAAGATGGGGGACAGGAGGCGCAAGGGATAGCTGAGGGAGCCAGCATCTTTCGCAGTATCCTGTCAACAATGTAACCATTGGGCCGATTTGACCGCTGCAGAGCGACCTGACAGCGGACCCGCGTCACATTCCTTCAATTTTCCCTATCAGACACCGTGTTGTCCAAGAGGGGGATCGATACACACAAGCTGCCGCAGCCAGTGTTATACGTAGGTGGTATTGCGGGGGGGATTTTACCTTCGTCTTACAGCCGAACCGGAGCCGAATGATCGGATGTAGTATCGAACGTGGCAGGCTGTGCTTATCTAGTCGGGGCCAGTGATTAGCCGTAGTGACCTAAAGCAGATCAATGAAGCAAAATGTAGGTAGAGGCGGCAGTGTTGCAGACCATAGACACTAGATTTCCGTGCTATTCGTGCTTGTTTGGCGACATCACATGACTCGTGAATGGTCGCATGTTGGGCTATTCGACTTCCCCTGAATCAATTTAGCTAGGACACAAAGACTACCTAGGAGAAACACCTTGATCCATCGTCCTAGACGGAATGTGTCAAGAGCAGAACGAGGATATGTTTGCGAGCGGGAATGTTTAAGCTGTGCTGTGAAGTGAGGGGTCTCGATGAAACGCTAGCAGTGTCCACGTGTGATAGCAGAGCCTCATAGCTGCCTGCAAATGCCTGCAAACGGCCTCATTTGGCACGGCTGGTTTGCCCGATGGATGAGTGAGGGAGGGGTGGCGCCGCCGCCGCCGAGCACATCCCCACAAGGGCGGGGGAAGGAAAGTAGTAGTAGTAGGTCGATAGGATACAATCTCGCAAACCTGTGTCCGGCACCATGTCTAGCTACCTCGCGCTATAACGGAATGCGTATGCTGTGTGCTGGGACCTGTGTTGGGGGCTCAAAATTTCCCGGACTTTGGAGCAGGCAATGGTGGATTGGGATTGGGGTCAAAGAATGAAAACCTGGCTAGAACGTACAATAAATGACGTCTATTTAACAGTGGCCATCGACCAACCAACTCCTAGGACATCGAGCACCACGTCTAGATTCGCCGGCATTCACGTTGGTACTGGTTTGTGTAGAATCCAAGGCAGGCTCTCGCATCAGCAGCCAGGGTTAGCAAGGCACACTTCACACTAAGGAATCGATTTGGTGAGGCTCTTCTGAGCTCTGGAAGCAGGCTAACCTGCGATGTAACGATACGTGCAGATGTGGTTTACGTCGGCGACCCTCCCTACCCTAGGTAGGTAGTACTACATAGTGCCCTATCGCCTTTAAGGCGACACGAACTATAGGCTATGCGCGTGTCGAGGAATCATCCCTTATTAGTTTTACACCTTGACAATCTTCCCGGTGGTTGGGGATCCCTGCCCAAGGCACTTTGCCATTGTTGGAATAATTGTCACGTACGGAGGGAGATGAATCAGTTTTGTTTCCAACTTACTTAAACTGAGTTGAGCCGCACTCAACACCAAACCCTATATAAATCGCCACACAATGGACGACGAACCTGGATATCTACAGACAAAGGTCCATCTTTCCTCCGATGTGGCCGTCTATGTTCTTGGTTTGCGCGACTCCGGAGGGCATCATCTCTGGCCAAGTGGGGGACGGAAGAAATGACTACTTCGTTAGGGGTCTCGGGACTACAGCGGCTTCCTTACGAACTAGTTGCCTACGTCGTGCAAGAGCTAGACATCGAGGATGTATACCACTGGTCACTGTGCTGTAAGCACTTCCAGTATATCATACGCGACGACCATTTCTGCAAACCGGTGGTTGCGGTAAGTAGGGCATCAGATCTCCCCAATACCTTTTGCGGAGAGAAATTAACATGACTCTCTCAGACGAAAGTGCCGAATACCCTCGAGGCTCGAGAGGCGATGGAAACTGGCCGCTATTCACGGGCGTTGCGGCGTATCGCCAAGCGACGCGAGGCGCTATCGAAGGCCTCTCCTTACCTTGTTGGTATTGTCGCTTGCGCTGATTCGTATGCATTCTTCGGCGGTAAATTGTGTTACGTCATCGAAGCTCGTCCCCAGAGGTGGCTCCGGATACTTGACATACACGGGTCAACCGATCAGGAACTTGTCGTGGATATCCCCAAGCTGATAGCTGAAGCCATTCCACAGGCAACGACTTGTCGTAAGTACAAGTTCAGAGTACTCTACCAAGCAGCCGGGATCGTAAGTTGCCTGTTTTCTTTCGCTCAGCATGAGACGGAAAATTGGCTTCTCATCATTAAGCCTCAATCAAGCCAAATCCTTGAGGCGTTCCGCCTAGCTTCTACGGCCAGAATATTCGTCAGAAATAACGACAAGTTTCTCTACTTCGGCACACACTCCGAGGAGGGAGCTGATGGGCTTAGAAGATGGGCCCTAAAAGGCTACGATCTGACTACCAACTCCTGGCTCCCTCACCCCAGAGTGTACATGGCAAGTTTGGCAGGGTATGAAATAGGGTCGTCAGTCTGCTTTGAGATATTCGGTGATTATTTCTACGGCGTCTCCAATCGAACTCTAAATGAAATCGACGATCCCAACTGGCGCTCTTATTATTACTGCTTTCGCTTCCCCTTGAGCGACCCTTCTCATTCGAAGCTCCAGGTGATGGGCAGCGAAGACAGTTGGAGAAGATCACACCAAGAAGGTCCTATTGATGATCGTTGGGGGTTTCTCTCCTTGGAGATGGACGAGGCCAGCGGAGACATCGTTATCCTGGAGTGTAGAAAAGAATGGTTGAATGGCGAGAGCAACAGCAAGCGTACATATTACACAACCGAGGTGATATTCCGCGAAAATACCACCCAGAGGGTTTACCAAAGGCTCGGAGCCGATACAACGACGAGGGGCGTACGTGACCATGCACAGTCTGACTCCAACATACAATGGCTGCCTCAGTATGCTCATTTGGATGAGCGCCCTGATGCCTCGTTATGGATACGAAGCAAAATGCATTTTTGCGCTTATATCAGATGCTGTCATACCTTTATTGATCTGATTAATGATACAGATTCGGACGCCTCCGGCGAGCCGCAGCTACGTCTCCGAACGGGCTATAGAAGATTGAAGCCAGGTGTAAGACTACCGTCGAGACAGTCGATTTTGGAGACTGTGAGGTACGTTAGCGAGCCTACCATGCAGCCCCATGGGGTGCATAACCCTTATCAACCCAATAAGCGATATATCTGGCCCCCTAAGCAAGATTCGCGAGAGCTAGACATTTCTCTAGATAGGGTTCGGCAGCTACTTGATATCCAAGGCTACCAGGGCCGTGTAGCTGCTACGGGTGACGAGCGCTCGGTAATCTACGCAACTAGTGATGGCTCCAAAGGGAGTGTCCAAGCCCTCGTATTCATCACTTTCGACCCCGCAGCTAGATTCGAAGGCATGACCTATGGTGGAAACATCCTCGGCCAACAAATTCCATCAGACGTCTACGATAGTGCAGATCTAGACGCAGACCAGCGAGCGAAGTCAAGCACTATGTTGCAGTCTGGCCCCAATGTTTCCATGGGGGCTGCAGTGAGACAGAGCGGAGCTGACACGGCAGCAAACCAGTTATCGTTAGACGCCGCGCTGGATTCATCAGCAGGTCCCTCCCTTCCACCTCATCACGACGCCAGTAGCGTCGAGTCTTGGGCTTGTTATGAAAACGCCATGCACCTCGCAATACAACGGAAGCTCTATTTCAGCCGGTAACCTCGGATAACCCGAAAAATCCAAGGCGAACTGTGTGGACCACGATGGTAGCCATCTGGAATGTCTGCATGAGTAATACATGCTGTGAGTATGTGGCCAAGCCTTAAGCCAATCAGCGCGGTGTCAGTTGAGCATAGGCATTACGCTCAGGCACCACCAGTATCCGAATCCTAGGCCAACTTTTGCGGGAAAGGGCCATCCCATCTACTTTTAGGAGATTTTGATCATAGCGGAAAGGAGACAACATCAGGATGTAGCAAGCTTCGGGAGCGTGCCTTATTAAGCTGGGAAGCTAGTCCCCATATCACGGGACGGCCAATAGATGACGAGCTTACCACGCTCGTTCGTTCCACTACAGGCTAGGCCGAAGATCTATCTGGGAGAGGTGATGACCCCTGCTACGCGTTGGTCGCCTGGTTCGCCTGGCTACATATGAGGCAACTAGACATGCCGCGATGCGGACCTGCAATCACCAAATATCGTGGGGCATTGCCTATGTTATGTAGTATTGAGCCTAGTTGACTGACAGAAAGGCTTCCTTAGTCTTCTCTGATTATGCGTCGAGCTCCCCGATGTAAAGAACGGTGCTGGGGGCTATGCGCGACACTGCCCTAATCAGTCCGTCCGCCACAACAAATCAGATAGCCTCAACCAAGTATCATGTTGTTACTTTGATAATGGCGGCATATTGCCGTGAACTAAGCATAGACAAAGGTGACAGTGTAGATTACCCCAGAAACCAATAAAATGTACGTATCCGCCTAGGCGAAGTGCGTCATGATGGATATCAAAATGATATGTAGATCACTCAGCCTACCTACACGTTCCTATCTGCCTTCCCATTATGCCCCTCCATTCGCATGCACCAGCCCAATCAGGTCACATCATAGCGGAATCCAAGAAAACGTATAGAATGCCTCCAATAACCCGGTCCCGAGAGAAAAAGAGATAAAGAGAGGGTGAGAATGCTTCTCCCGAGATATTGAGGTTTCAGGCTCTCACAAAGACGTAAGGTTAGTTTCACATGTGACTGATATAGAGTATTAATATAGACATTGAGAATCCTCGTTCAGCATTCAACCTATCACAATGTAGATAGTCCCGACGCCTTAGGTCCAGAACTGGCTCGGTCTTCTTCTCATGCCACTTCACACCATATTGGGAAAATGTATAATTAAGTGCCAATGATTGTCAATTCTGACATGCATATTTTATAGAAAAACTTTCCGTATCGGCTATAAGATGCCGTGGGGAACGCCATCGGCAGAATCGTTGGGTGCCAGTTTCCGTTGTAGCTTGAGGGAGTGCAGAGATCCTTCCGTACTCTTGCTTTTTCTTTTGTTCTGCTTCTTGTAACACTCCATATTGAAAAGTCCCCAAGGCCCTCTGCTTGACCGGGTGCAGCCCGGAAGTGAAGTTTTCCAAGGCCAGTCGTACTAAACGTTATTAGATTTAATACAGGCAGATTCCAGTTTACGGCTGGACACTTACTCAACACGGGACACATGTGCAAGAGGGCATTAGAGGTTGCATGGTACTATATAAGTTGACGATTATACCCAGGGAATGTGCTCGTACATATAATATAATACAATAGCCACTTCGCCTTATCACGTGTAAGAGAAGTCAACTTTCGCCTAGACAAGAACACCAAATGCTTTCTAGGAAATCTGGTCCAACTGTAGAAGTAAGGCTAGTCGCCAAAGTTATCAAGGGACCTGAAAGGATTATATAAATCTTGGCAGCCATAAAGGACTATTGTGTTGTAAATAGGCGTCTGGTTCCATAGCCTCGGTTTCAAACCCTGTCGCAAGCCCTCATTATAATTATCGAAAAGTGACATCAAATATCCGTAGATTCTTGGTTTTACTAACGTAAAAATCTGATTTAAAGAAAAGTAATTACTAGAAGTTTCTCCTTTTCAACAAATCTCATGCTTTTATCTCCACAAGTGCTGGTAACGGACTGTGCTTATAGCCTTAATATTAATACCTCTTCCGCCGCGTTCTTTGTTTATCTGCCTAGGTGTTTCTATGCTACCGCTAGAACCATTGCAGACTTTGAATATAGGAGGGTTTCTTGGTTGCTATGTATATGCAGTGCCAGACAGTCTACATGTAGCCTAGTCCTGATATGTACACATCCTCCGACGGCTGCGATGTTAGCTTGACACTTTCCCCATTCTCTACCAACCAACCTATTTACATACTAGCTATACTATTGTTTTATTCTAATTTGTGGGACCCCGGCTATGACCTAAATCTACCGTGGCTATACCTTGATTATAGCAGTGAATCCTTGCTTTAGTGGTGAGTTAACGTTGAAGACACCAGAATAGGTGTCATGGACCATAGTAGACAATGGTAATGATAAACCCGATCCAACTTCAACAAGAGACTTACTGTATATCACGTACTATGGCCCGTGATATTCCGTGTCCTAGTATGCATCTTCTTCAAAGCATCAGTATTCTCAGCCCAGCACGAGTATCCACCCAGGGCCCGTCTTAGGTTATTGAAGAATTTGAGTAAGTCTGGTGTTAATAACACTGCCTCATAGGGACTTCTCTATTCTCAATGCCTCGTGTTTTCTACCTCTTGAATTCCATGACGGTAGGCGCCGAAATGTTTTATCGGACGTATCAAATCTATCGTCATCTGCAGCTATTTCCCTAGATAATACATGCAAGCTTCGCTTGCTTTGACTTAGTCGAACATTTCTCACGCGAAACCATGACCTATATGTATTCGGAGATGGATTCTTAGAGCCTTCCTTTTGCGTTATGCGAAATGACTTTATGTTATAACTTCGTATATGTTCAAAATTTGCGTAGAGAATTTTGGATAAGAAACCGGGGTAAGCCTAAGATGATGTTCCACTGAAATGGTGATTGTGAGACCCAGCTTCTCCTCAGCCCTGGTGTAGAATGCATAGTCGAGTATGTTTCTGTCAAATCAACAATCCTCCTCCCGCCATCACTGCTAGTATAGGTAGTTACCTAATGTATATAGATTGGTCCATATCGCGGGACAAATACTTGAATTACTACTTACTCTCAAGTATGTATACTCCGTACTTGGTCAAATAACAACATTTGAAGTCGCTGTAGCACAACCAACTGTTTAGTCAGGGCAGTATCAGGGGTTCAGGAACTTGTAGGGCACAAAAAAGCTACCTACCTAAAACCTCGATGGGCCCACCGCTGTGGTACGACGCTTGGTTCGATTGGGACCTGCGGGGTGCTATGATTGGCCTATAGGACCTCACCGAGACTAAACGGGACTAAACGCGACCCTTGATCCCAGCAATACTAATCCCAAAAAGGCATCGGCATCCTGTCGGTGGCCAGACCCTCTCTCGCCTCTCTCAACAACCTCTTCACCGCATTTGCCAATTGGGAATTGGGGAGCTACAGTATGTGGGGGACCAGGATATCGATTCATTCATTCACTTCCTTCACTTTCGCTGTTTGACTGCTTGTTCGACAGGTGCTGCTTGTGTCTGTATCCACTCCTTTCACTCAATTCAAATCAGCACTGTCTCGTGTCCTCGCAAGTCTAGGCTTTGAATCGTCGACACAACTTGCTTTGGGCGTGTAGAGAAAAATCGACACCAGAGAGACCCCTCCCCAAAGAAAATGGCTCCATCAGCAGCTTCAACGCTGACGAGCGCTCCGAGGCAAGTGAAGAGAGAGAGGGCCATCCAGCTCGATGGGAAACGAGGACCCGATGCTTCAGCTCAAGCCGACCTCCCCCGCGACCCCGTCGAGGTCAAATATCGAGACTTCTTCTGGACATACACCGAGGAGCCACATCGGACGAGGAGATTGGAGATCATCAAGGCGCATCCAGAGGTATACAATCCCCCTCTCTGCCGACGAAACAAACCGTATCACTGACACGAAACCTACAACAAACAGGTCACCAAGCTTTGCGGACCCGAACCTCTCACAAAATACGTCGTCCTGCTCGTAGTCTCGATTCAGATATTCTGCGCCTACCTCTTGCGGAACACGCCCTTCTTTTCGCCCTCTTTCTGGCTCCTCGCGTACGTCGTCGGCGCAACTGCCAACCAGAACCTATTCCTCGCCATCCATGAGATCAGCCACAACCTCGCCTTCCGCTCGCCTACGGCGAACCGGCTCCTCGCCATCTTCGCAAACCTACCTATTGGCATCCCCTACAGCGCCTCCTTCCGTCCCTACCACCTGACGCACCACAAATCCCTAGGCGTTGACGGGTTGGACACCGACCTACCCACGGCCTTCGAGGCCATCTTCCTGGACTCGATCCTGGGCAAAGCCTTCTTCTGCACCTTCCAGATCTTCTTCTACGCCCTACGCCCCATGGCCGTGTACCGGGTACCCTTCACTTGGGTTTCTGCGCTGAACGTAGCCACACAGCTCACCTTCGACGCCGTGATTCTGCGCACGCTCGGCGTGCAGTCTATGCTCTACTTCGTATTCTCTTCTTTCTGGGCGGGTAGCCTGCACCCGTTAGCGGGACACTTCATCGCCGAGCACTACGTGTACTCGACCGTGACGCCCGCGCAGGCTGACCCGTCTAACGGGATCCCCGTCCCTGAGACGTACTCATACTACGGGCCCCTGAACTTCCTGACGTACAATGTTGGCCTACATAACGAGCACCATGACTTTCCTGCCGTCCCTTGGACGCGCCTCCACAAGCTCCACGACATCGCGCGCGAGTTCTACGCCGACCTCCCTCACCACACGTCCTGGACATACGTCCTCTGGCGCTTCATCTTTGATGAGAGCGTAGGTATCCGGTGCCGTGTGAAGCGCAAGGAGGGCGGGCGACTCGTTGGGCAAGGCTCTCAGAAGCAAAAGCCTGTTGAAGGGTGGAAGGAGGAAGAATTAGAATCGTGATTCCTTTTTTTCTGTTAGACATCTGGAGCACGACACTACCATCTACAATCCTCTTAAAACCGACTATTACGCAGCTTAAACTCAAAGTCATGTGCAGTCAATCAATAATGACAGCCAAAGACAGATGAGACGTATATAGACCATAGCCTGCGGATCCAAAAGTTCTGCCCTTGGCACAGCGCAGTATAGCATTTCGTAGCGTAGACCGCTGTTCATGGCATGCCGGAGCCATTCTTGCAAGGGGATAATGGGTAAGACGTTGGACACTTCATGCACTAACGGAGTTTGGGCGTACATGGAATTTGCTTAGATATCTTAACTTCAGAATCAAGTTGTATCAATACAGGCATCAGATCACGTTTCAACTCGAGTTTACTTATAGTTACTATTACGATGGGACCCAGGAAACCCTCGATCAAACAGTAAACACGCCTTTATTGTGGCAAGCAATGCGAAGTTTAGAACGACATGCTTGTATCGCCGAGCCTGATATACGAGAATTTCCGACATTTCACGAAGAATCAAAAGCAAAACAGGCATACAGAAACTTTATATATACCTTCAAACGCTCGACTAACAAAAGGACATGCGTGCTGGAGGTAGCGGCACAAGCGTTTAAACCACAATAAAATACCCCTGAAGGCCGTGTCTCCCTTTGCAACCGCAACCACAAGCCACACTAGATCCCTCCTCTTCTCTCATGCATCCGTGCTTCCGACTGGGTTCTCGTGTCTGCTTTGATTTGAGCCTTTAGATATTGGAAGTGGTTAGAGGCCCCCAGAATCTTGTGGCTATCAAACTCGAGTTATTACCCGGTCGCATCATTAATTTCCGGTTTCACCCAGAAGCTGCTGCTGCCCGCGATAGCTTACAAGCCCGCTGGCTCATAATAGTATTCGTAATCCTGAATGACTTTTCCAGGCTACTCGCATCTGTACTAAAGAAGCCGTGCAGCGTCTAGAAAAAGACGTACGCAAGCAAGAAACTCAGCAAACAGAGGATAGCCGTGATTTGGACCGGTACACCTTCGGTACCCCGTACAGCTTGCGCGATTTCGGCGGGCTTAGAGCTCGACTTATCATCTGCTAAACTAGCCGTCTTCCGCTGTCGTAACCCGCCATCGTCTTTCTCGAGTTGTGCGACAAGTTTCTCGGCTTGGAGCAGCTGCTCCTTTACTTCTTCGTAAGTCGGCTCACTGTTCTTGGTAGTGGCAACGGCCACAGGTGCTGCAAGGCTGGCTTGGACTTCGGGTTGAGAATCTTCCTCAATAGATGACTTAGGTTCGGACTGTGCGACACCGATGTTGCTTGGTGATGAATAGGCCGGAGGGGGAGCGTCTGGTGATGCCTCGCCCTATATATGGATCGGTAAGCAAATCTACGAATTTTCACCTTTCTCATATACAGGACAACATACGCCATTCATAGCTGCACTTTTATGGGGTGTTGTGATAGTAGCGTCGGTGGCAGGTGTACTCTTAGGATCGAGGAAAGAGACACGAATCTTTTTCTCTTGCACCAAAGACTTATCGATGGTATCCCACTGCCGAATAGTTAGTGGAATGCCTGAGGTCGCTGCGTGCTGGCATCGAGCTTACGATGGACGCAAGATTGGAGAAATCCTTCTCGGGAGTGATGGCAACCGACTGCACCAAGAATTTGTCTCTGCATTTCGTACCAGCAGGCGGCTCTTGTTTCATGGCTTGTAGAATTACTGCTAAGGGGTCAGTGGTAGAACAATCAAGGACGACGGAGATGTGCAACCTTGTACTTCAACCTCCCTATTTGGCTCGACACGGCCCGAGTTGGGTCTAACGCAGTATCTGAGCGACGATATGTGTTAACAGCCCTGCACTATCTGAGAGAATCGAAACCGGTGGTAATGAAAAACGTACTGTTTCGGCGCAGTGGTTTTAACCTGGAAGGCGTTAGTCTCGGCTGCCCAGGTAATTCGAAATCGGAATGGATTATTTCGCAACGCACCTTGAAAGCAACTGGCTGGGTGCCTGGATTCCGAATCTTGAGGTTTTCCAGCGCTTCGACGGTGAAGGGGCCTGCACGTGTAAGCGGTGGACATGATGCCAGGAGAGAGGGTTAGTGTGTATGATATCGTGGTCACATACGGTGGAAGCCGAGCTCCTGGGGCTCGATCTCGACAGACATGTTGAATAGTGTCTACTCGAACTTATATACGGTTGTGGTTTCGTCGGAGGGAACCCGGCGGGAAGACAGGTCGAAGTGAGGGGAGGTGCGAAAACCCAGGGCAAGTGGATGGAGATTATCGCAAGCTGGCCTGAGGCTCGGGTGCGGTAGCGAATACTACTACGACAGGACGAAACAAAACAAAACTGCCCGGGCAAGGTAAGAGACGCAGGGCTGGTTGGTGACGTAGCTTTAGCGCGGTGGGTAGCAAATGGAGAATGGGGATGACGATAATGAGGATTGAAAGGGCCGTCTTGGACCTGACAAACCGCTCAGATAAGTCAGTAAGTAGGTACCTAGGTAAGTGAGTGGTGGTGTTGTTACAGCCCCCAAGGTGAGAGCGATGGTGGATGGCCCAGGGACGGAGGAGGGACTTGTCTCTCTGTACCTGTTGCGCTAGACTAGCGAGACCAGGTACATACTACTACTTACGTATGTAAATATGTACGTATGTAGGTAACTTAAATTGCATCACCCGATATCACCAATTGCTCTCCTATCTGCTCCTTGCTGCCCCCATGGGCCATGGGCCATGGGCCATCAAAGACAGACCACGTCCGGTTGCTCGGCATCGCCTGCTGGCCAATGAATTGACCTCACCCAACGAGCTTCGGTAGGTACGTACGTACTTGAGTGTACCTGCTACTCCTCTGCAGAGCCAGTTCTAATACCAGAATATATATGTATATGTTTTTTTTATTGTTGGGAAATAGTGGCCTTTTCACGGCCCGATTTCCACAATGAACTAGTTTTCACTATGTAAGGGAATTGGTGAATGGCAAGAAGTGCCAGTCGCATTGGATTCTAGAATGACCGAAAGTGACTTGGAGGGGTACTGAGGTATCTTAGGTATTCTTATGATGTAGGTCTGCATGCTGGGTACTGGGTACAGACAGTCTCGCTACCCTTCCTAGTATTCAACGCCAATTATCGCAGAGTCGTAAGTACTGGAGACCTGATCAGTAAGCCCCGCTTGTGCACTATGCAGGTTTAAGACATGCAGACATGATCGGGATGCACAATCACTGCAAAAATGTAACCGCGCATTGTGCCTTGGTATTACCCAAGTAATATTAGGCATCTACTGAGGCAACATCGCAATGACGTCCCTTTGATAGCACATGAGGCCGTCTCACTTATCGTTAATGCTGAGTCCCTTACCTTAAGTACATTAGGTGAAGAGGCACCTTTATCAGCACCTTTCCTTACACCGTATCATTCTAGGCATATTTATTTCTATGCACCTTCTCACGTCTTTATATCTCGAGCATCTAGGACGTGGAATCCCTTGAAGACACTTATTTACAATCATAACATCTCATCGCAAGTACACACTGCAGTCCACCTGAAGAACCAACCCCTGCCTTCATACTGCCCCAGAGCATCACACGTAGCCAATATGTCACAATCTCTCCTCGACCAGCTGCTCGAAATGGGCTTTGACAAGCAGCGTGCTGAACTGGCTGTCAAGAGGTCCGATGGCCGTGAGTCATGTTACCGTGAATACCAGTGATATAGTTTCCAGTACCCTAACCACTTAACAGTGCCGGATGCGATGGATTGGCTAGAAAAGAATCAGGACACGGATATCGAGGAACTACTAGCGGAGGAAGAAGCAGGTCCCAGCGTTGCCAAGGTCGAGGGAGGTAGCGTCGCCATGTCGCTCGTTTGCAACGAGTGTGACAAAAAGTTCCGGTCTCAACGAGAAGCTGAATTCCACGCAAACAAGTCGTAAGTTATCGATGAAAGGGGAGAGGCGCGTGTTACCCAGCCTACCCGCTCACACACCAAAAATATAGAGGCCACTCCGATTTCTCAGAGTCAACTGAGGAAATCGCACCCTTGACCGAGGAGGAGAAGCAGCAAAGGCTCATCCAGCTCCGGGAAAAGGTTAAGGCAAAGAGAGCCAACCAAGCCATTGTGGATAAGGAGGAGCAGAAGCGGAATGAAGTATGTTTTCATTCCTTTGAGATGAATCTTCAAAATGTTTCGTATAGGCTGACTGCTTTCCCCAGCAAATTCGTCAGAAGGCTACAAAAGAGTCACAAGATCTTAAGGAAGAGCTGCAACGCAAGGAGCAGATCAAGGAAGCAGCCAAGAAGCGGCAGGAGAAGATTGACGAGATGGAGGCTAAGAAGCGCATCAAGGCCAAGATTGAGGCCGACAAAGAGGAGCGACGGCGCAAGGCCGAGGAGGCAAAGGCAGCCAGAGAGGGAAAGGCTCCTCCTGCTGCCGCTCCGGCTCCGGCTCCGGCTCCTGCCGCAACGGCTTCTCGTCCTGCTGCAAATCATAATGAGGCCCGCTTACGACTACAAACTCCTAGTGGAAATATCATGAGGACTTTACCGGCCGAAACAACGCTCTTCGAGGTGGCGCAAATGGTAGAGGCCGAGAATGGATCAGCAGTCACTAAATTCATCCAGAACTTCCCCCGAAAGGTCTTTGAAGGAAATCTGGATTTTGGAAAAACACTCAAGGAGGCAGGTCTCGTGCCTAGCGCTGCGCTTGTTGTACAATAGAAATTCAAGAGGACAAGCAGGCACGGTGGTCATGGTAAGAATGCATGGCGTGGCGTATTGATTTAGGTGCAGGCGACTCTCAACATCAGCTAAACGATGGGGCAAAAACAACAATAACACAGATATCGCATGTCATGCAAGAATCGTCATTTTCATTCCGGGGTCCTCTTTTTCATCTAAGGCCAGTAACACCGAAAATCAGATTTGCATCCCAATCACATCGTAGCCGCGTACTGAGCTCTACAAAGACCGCTGAATAAATGGTCATTTGCGAAAGCATTTTGTCATATTAACCTATGACAGAAGGATATTTGCTCCTAGGCAGACATAGTAGTGCCTCCTTCACGCCACACCAATGGTGTATGGAACCCCGAACCATGCATTTGAAGTACAAAGGGAAGTTAAGTCGTCGTTGCGGAATGAATTTAGTCGAAAAGACCGAAGCCCATGTCGTCGTCAGACTCCTCCTTCTCTGTAGTGGGTGTCAGTAAAAGCCAATGAATGCAGCGCATTTTCCACGTTGGGGGTGCGAAAAGGAAAAAACGTACCCTCTTCCTTCTCCTCAGCAGGGGCCTCCTCGGCAGCGGCAGCACCACCAGCGGCGGCACCGCCAGCAGGGCCAGCAGCAGCGCCGCCACCGGAGCCGACGGCAGAGAGCAGCTCCTTTACATCCTTGCCCTCAAGAGCCTAAATTCCCCTAAATCAGCAAATCCGGTCCGCCTGGCCCAATTCACGGGTTTCGTGTGCGTACCTTGGCGAAAAGTTGTGTCCAGATAGGCTCAACATCGATGACACCGGCAGCCTTGATCAGGGTCTGTAGCTTGTCGGCCTATGAAAATAGTGGTTAGAATAGATTCATTGTCTGTATTGGTATCCCAACGGCTCCAGATTCGCATGCGAGGAGGGGCATTTTTGGGAATGTTCCGGGCGGGCTCACAGTGATCTCAATACCGTCATCCGCGAGGATGAGAGCGGCGTATGAGGAGGCGAGTTCGGCGGTCGACATTGTGATGGTTTGTGGTGTGGACGACGACGTGAAGTGCTGTTGTCTGTGCGAAATGGCAGGATGGACGCCTCGAAGGTGGTTGACTTGCGCTCTGGATTAATTACCCGAAGTAGGTCGCTCGTCAATTGGAAATTTTTGGTGGGCGGAATTGTACACTAGGGCTAGAGCCAGTGGAAAAACGAGGCGCCGATAAGCCACAATACCGGTATATTATATGGGGCTTGTGTGGCGGGCAGACGACAGCTGGCTGAGTCAGGTCGGGACGGGAGTTGACCTTATCAAACCCCCCTTCAGGTGATGGGGAGCGGGGCGACTGTTCATATGCGATATTCAATTACAGAGTATTATTGACTCCACGAGTTGCCTACCTAATGCGGTAATCAACCGTGGAAGCTACGTAGGTACCCAGGTACAAGCTCACTCACCCAACCCTGAGGTATCGACGTTTAAGGTTGCTTGTAAGCTGACGCCACTGCCCCTCCTCCGCCAGCTTCACGGCGCTTCACGGCTGTCTCCCCACCTCGACCTTTCCGGCCCACGCCTACGGCCCTGCTAGAGAAGCACCCTTGAAGACTGTTCGTCAGACGCAGGAAGGGCCTCAAGCTCTGGTACCAATCATAATTCTCCTGCTCGAGTCCGACATCCCAACAGCACTCTTCCACATTCGGCTCCTTTGGTCAATGCCCCTTGTGCAGACTGTGCAGCCAGGGTCCTTTTCTCGTGTCCTTCGCTTGACGTAATTGGACACTGCTTTGTCGCTTGCCATAATCCATGCGTACATCGGTACGAGCCATGACTGTTCGTTTCATTGTCGTGGACATCTCTATCTAATCTGACTGGTAGCCAAGGTTGACAACGTCGCCACGCTACTATATCCTACGGAGAGGGGCTGAACTTTCTTTTTGAACAAATGTAACTGTTCTGCTCCCGTCACTGGAGACTCACCATCATTTCCCCTTGTCTATATATCGGCTTGATTGTCTCCTTTTCCAAACTAAGTCACACATACACTACCAACTGAACTACCAACGACTTCTTGACGCCCCCATGGAGACGCCGAAGTTTCCACCCCCTCAGGATGAGGGAGAGAAGCAAGTCTTGGCGAAACTCGTCGAGATTCAGGATAAATTATTACTTCGGAAGCTAGACCGTACCACCTATGTCCGTACCCAAGATGTTATGACTCTGTACGATGAGACTACCCAACAAGTCAAGCGTCTCAATGAAATCCGAAGTGGGAAGTCCGTTGAGGAAAACAGAGGTACGTTTAAGATATCTGGTTGTCCTAAACGCCTTAATTAGCATAAGTAAGGGTTCTAACAGGTCGAATATCCATGTAGTCGATAGAGTAGTGGATAGCTGCTTTCAGCTGCTATCACTCTTTTTCATGACGATTGGGCGGAACAACGAGGCCCCTGCGGCGTATTCCCTCACATCAACAATCAAGCGGCTCTTGGACCACCTGACGGAAGCCGACTTGTTTTCCGCTAAAGATTTGGACAGCATGTCGCATACTCTCGAGCATCTATCTGAGATAGTACATGATAGCTCCTCAGACGAACCCAACCCATGGCTCGAGGATCTCATTGCAAGCCGCATCGAACGATGTCGAGCATCTCTCACCAAACTTCAGAAAAAGATTGAAGATATTGCAGAACCGTTGAGACCTACAGCCGAGAAACTTGTCTCTATACTGAGACAAATGGCAATGATTAATACGAAATCAAAGGTAGAATTATCTACCACTCTCATGCCAAGGCTACGTAAAATTTGCTAACGGTTCTCTAAAGTTCCATCCTAAGGACATACATAAGTTCGAATTACAACTCAAAGAGATTGACGAGATGAGGAAAGATGGCAATTTCGTCGATGAACAGGGGAATGTCCTGCAAGGCAGTGACGGGGTTGTATCTTTACTTAAGAGATGCCAATTATATACAGGCGTAGTTCTGGAACGGTCAGTTACATATACCATCAAAATTAACCCGTACTCATTGCATTACTCAGGGGCGGCAAATTTCCCGACAAGTGGAGGCCAATTTACGATGTCCTCATAAGCATTCGAAACGATCTCGATAAATTATCCCTGACGCAGGCTTGGTCACTGCGAGAGACTGACCTATACGACTTTCAACGACAGCTTGACAAGATTGACGAAAGCCGCGTTGATGGCAACTGGTTAGACGAAGATGGCCAGCCTGCGGAGCTCTATGTCCAACGGGTACGTGCTCTCTATATACAAGCTGACCAATTGTTTCCTAATCTGGAGTAGACATTGTTGTATCTCATCCGTCGCTCATATGGTTACATATACCATCTCATGATATCGTCCGAACCAGTCTCCGAGGCGTTGCTACCAATATATAATCAACTACAAACACTGAAACGTTGCCTTCTCGAGGTGAAGAACAGTGGCGGTGTTAGCTCTGTTCGTGAGCTGTACCCATACAGTATGAAGGTGGGCTGTCCAGACCCACGCGTGGTTTATCTGGCTTTGCTAACCTAGATGAAAGCTTAATTCCATAGACAATATGAGAGTTGACGGCAAGTTTATGGTTGCCGACGATATACCGGAAGGGCAAGGCAGTGTAATAGGTCTGCTCTCTGAGTGCTTCGAATTGAACTATGAACTCAGGATCGCAGCGGAGGATGCTGCATCAAGAGCACAGACACCAGATGTTCGATAAATGTCTTTAACTGTACGGTACTTGTACCACAAATTTATGTTATGATAGGGAGCGGCGGATAGCGCTCCAATTTCCTCATCAAGCATACGATAATCCACACAACGTTGAGGCTTGCTTTGACAAGTGAATTCTTTGCGCGCTAATACTTCTAGTGATAGTTTCGCAAATTACCAGGCCGTTCGAGCTGTGCAAAGCGGTCATGGGCAATGAGTCATTTGATTTAGCAAGAATTGTAATTGTATCTTGTACCAACGTTGGCAGTCATTTCCACCTCGTCTATCCCCTTTACCGTCTTCGGCACTAAGGGTTGCGGAATGCAAACTTAGCCTACACGTTATGAAACGGATTAGTACTATATTTGTTGGCTCCGAGTGCTGCATGGCAATTCGTAACTTACAGGCCAGATCTGTATCTGCGAGCTATATGTCAGTGAATGGAATTTCGTGTAAAGGGCGAAGAGAGCTCATGTAGATGTTACAGATGACAGATAGGTATTCAAGTATTCATAAAAGGATGGTAAAAAAAACTCACCTTATCCATATCCCATACACCACTTGTTGCATATATATCTTTGTTCACTGTGATCCGTTAAGTCAGTCACCAGGCGACTTGTGAACCTTTGCGCAGACACCACGAGGGCGGCCTTGTAACAGAGAAACAAACTCTCTGCTCCCAAAGCATGTAGGTAAACCCAACACTTAGGGCTTCTTACGTCTCTCGAGGATCTCCTCCTTTGATGAGGCGACGCACACTAGTGTGCTGCCGTAGAAGCTGAACTTGGTAGCATCTTGGCTCTCGGGCTTCTCGTTGAAGATGGCACCTGTGAGGGCAGTTTGATTTAGCTTTCTATGTATTCTTCTCTCTCGTCATGTGTTCATATGTGTATACATATACTGTGGAGAAATACTTGGCGGAAGAGATGGGATGGACTAACCTCCAGTCTTGATGAACCCTGACTCTTCAAGCGGCTTTGTGCCTGCTAGATGTTGCCTGCGTGAGGGGAAGCGAGTTTGTTAGCACCGATATTTGCAAAGTCATTCTCCAACTTCGGGGTTTTCCGATGGTGATGTCGCTCCAATGGCGGGATGGTGATACCATGATTCTGTCCTCCCATACTGGGAGATGAGAACAGCATGACGAGTAACGTGAGGAGAAGGTGGGAGGGAGTGATGGAAGTGGCTAAACTCACGCGCGAACAGATAGCCTCTTCTCGTGCACACCGGCCTTGTCGGGGACGACGACGAGCCACTCCCATTTGCCTTCCGGCGGGGTCGATATGGACGCCATTGGATACGCGAAGTACTTGGATCTCGGCAGTGAGATCCCTAGCTTTGTTGCGGAAAAAGGAGGTGCTGGCGCCGCAAGCACGCGTTTGGAGAATGGACGTGATAGACAGGTTAGAAGAGGTCGGGATGCCATGTGAAAGTGAGGTGAGGCAGCGGACTGGCAGGCCTGGGCGTATAAATAGGCCCGAGGGTTGTGTTGTGTTGTTCAGCCCCGTCAAGTGTTGGGGAAACGTTCTCGGGAGAAGGAATAGGTGGGATTGGGTACTATGGCTAGTTGCGTGACGATTTGTTAGGCTACGCAGTATGTAGGTCTCCGTGGTGGTAGTGTATGGGCGTGTAATATCAGTATCTAGTGGATGTACAACGCGCGCGCCCTTTACGCATACATGTAGGTAGTTTGTGGAGGATGTTGGATGACCCCCACGATCGGAGGGAAAATGTAGGTGCTACGACATGCCTTTTCGTCTTGGCTACTTCGGGGTAATTATACCGTCCAAGACGCTTAATTACTCCTTTGTAAGGCAGATAATTAACTATCTGTACGAATACGTAGCTACTCTAGAGTAGCGACTCTGTATGGAATCTCATGGCATAGATATCGTTCGGGTTGGTACTGCGGCATGTTCTTGTTTAATTCATCCAAGAGTAGACGCAGGTTGGGTGTTACTACACGTAACCCCGCAACGGGGGCGCTACTCATTGTCTAAGCTACCATCAAAGCTCACCATCATTGCGTCTTATCTCAGAGGTATTTTATTCTATACCGGAAGCTGGTGCGGCTGGGTTACTACTTAATCATGATATCTATGATGATCTTCCCCTGACGAAATTGACAGTGTGCTTTTGTTTCACAGTTGTTCTGGTTCGCTCACAGCCAAGGCCCTCGATTCAATGAGCCAAGACGCTGCCGCTAGTGTCTATCTAGGTATCTACCTAATCATACATGAGCATTCTAGGTGGCTTCCCCTCATTTGGACGAGAGGGCGCGAGAGTATGTTACAGGAATGTAGAGTAGCTTTGTCCGTACTCTCCGAATTGTATCCGAATAGGACCTGCCGCCATACCTGGAGGGACATACGTAGTAGAGCCAATGATACATGACGCTTGCAACCCAACTCGAAGCGAGAAGAACCGAGTCGCGAGCGCGAGTCTTGTTCGGCTCTGATCGGTTGAGTGTCATACTAGAGAACAAGAGAGTAGAATTATATACCACCCATCGCTTTGAGGGTTCACGGGACCTACCGGTAGCGTCCAGCACTCTGCTACATGTCTACTATTCGAGGCTGTTATGCAAATCCGAAGTTGCTACGTAGATCACAGACTCTGGGGTGCATGATATACCAAGCATTGCCAATAACCTACTGACGGTAATTGGAAATTGGGGTACGTCTGCCTCAGCCTCCCCCTCTATCCCCTGTCAAAGAGAATAGGTAGGGACTTGCAGGCTTCGGCGGATTGTACTGCGCAAGTTGTCGTATGGGTCATCTGACCATTGATTCCAGGTTTTTTTTTCTCAACACGGGGACAAGCTGCTAGGACCAGTAGGTTGAACACGCCTATCTCACACACTACCTACATACTTTCTGCCTGGGTACCTCGGTGCGCTCGGTGGTTTTACTTGCTGCGAAAGCGGAAGGGCTATCGTCGGCTCTCTCATGCCCTCAGGTGTGTTTTGTTTGAACGACTAAAAATAGGCAGAAACGAGCGAAAAAAAAACCCCCCCAGAACCCTGGACAAATGTCGTCATTTTTTTTGCACAAGCTCAACTCAAATGCGTGGAGCGAAGATGAAGCTATGGTGAAATCGATAAGTCGAAACGCCTCAGCGAAAAACTCCTTTTTTGCCTTTCCTCTCGTCATAGCATGTCATCGATTGTCAATTCGCGCAATGGCAGAGTGCATGGAGTACAGTATCTACTGTAAGTAGGTCACTAGAACAACATAGTGCAAGAAATGGGAGCTTCCATTGCCTGCCTCGCCTGCCTCAATTCGAGGGGATCAATACCGCAAATAGCCAAGCTTCTTGGCCGATTCTCGGCGGTGCATCACTCTGACAGTATGTTTGTCGGACTATCTGGAGCCGGGCGGGCATAGCCGCCCTGCGAAACAGAACAGGGTAATAGATAGTGATTTGTTTTGGCTGGTTCTGCTCAATTCGCCCAGCGAATTTGGGCGCGAGGCCATCTGATCGACCAGATAGGAGCCTCGGCATGCTTGAATCCCCGGCTCGGCGTGCGGACCCCTTACATGATCGTGGTGGCTTGACCAAAAACCGCGCTTGATATTGGATATTGCCCCATACCCATGTAATACTGACACCAAGCAGGGAGGTTAATTCCTCGAGCTATAGATGTAGCTGTAGATGTAGATGCTGGGGCGGCATGCAAGATGAGTAGTTAGAGGCAGGGGAGTTGAGGCTTGTCTGTTCTTGGTGTTGTTGATCATTCGTCACCGTCACCCCTCCTCTTCACTCTGCTCGTCCTCCCTCGAGAAGATAAAGAGAGCTGGCCTCCCTTCCCTACCAAAACATGGCAGAATAAGTTTTACTTTCATAGATACCAGGTAAAAGTAACGTACTGACTGTATTGCCTATATAAAACCTTCAGATCTTCCTAGTACTCAAAAACAATCTGAGGACACTGGGCAACCTCTCCGTTTGAGTGAGGAAACACCCACTTACACCCCCTTGCGTCATATCATCCTCAACACTACTAGTTACCATCATCATCACGACCACCAACAATCCAAGCGTGATGCTTTCGCTCCAGGAGCATATAGAAAGGGAGTCCGCGCGCTGGAGGGCATCACGGGGACATGTCTCATACGATGCAAAATCCATCGCATCATCGGCTGCCACCACCACCGTCGACTCCGTTTTCTCTTCACAACTGCACTCTAAATACAGGACACACACGCTCTCACGACGCTCGTCGACCTCAAGCTTCGCAACCGAGATCGATCCTGAGCCAGCGCAGCAGCCATTTGTCATACCGCGAGACTTCAATGGTGCGCCCATTACTGTGTACGCCTCGCTCGAGGCAGCGGTAGCACAGAGTACGCAGTCGTTATTGCAGAGCCAAGCCCAGGGTAACGGCCAGGGCGAGGGCGGGGGCGGGGAGTCGGGAGGAGGCGAGCAGCCCAGACGCCTCGTAACGCCCGGAAAGCTCTACGAGAACGAGGAGGAGGATGACGAGATCATCTACGACTGAAAAGTGTCTCACCACCTCCCTGCTACCGGCCTCCAATCCCGGTAGCTGGACATATATCAGCGATAAATCGACCGATCTCACTGTTCAGAATCAGCCGTAATGGTGGTTAGGAGGATCATGCAAGGCATGGATGCATTGCTGCATGCTATATATGTAAGCTCTCCAGCTTAGCAGGCGCATCCGAGCAGGTGTCGGGTATACACCTCCCATACTAGGCATGGGGCAAGGGTGAGAGAGGGAGGGGAAGAGGATGGGGAAGAGGATGAGGGACGGCTGGGCTGAGAACTCCGACCCGCTCGACCATGACGACGGCTCTCATTCCCTACTTACGCCTACTTACGTCTCACTCTCTCCATCCTGAGTCCTACCTCGGCCATGCGAAGGTTACATTTTCCTGACCGGGGTATTGAGTGCGCCCGAGACCTTGGGGTCGCCAATTGGGAAGGAGAAAAGGCGAGCTTTAACACACCAAAAGGGAGGAAGCAAAAGAGGCACACCATCAGCAACCTCAAACGTTAAGGAACAATGTGGCTTGATGATAACCTTGCATGCCTACTGTATCTGCCCGCACTACCTACCTAGCAACTTACTTGCTGTTTTATGGTTCGCCGGCACCTTTACGACAGCTGCTGGACGCCAAGGCTTGCGCTCACCGCACACTGCATGCTCTAAGCATCTGACATTTTGCGGGGGAGAAAGAAAAAGCAAAAAAGCAAAGGCGAACAGCTTCGGAGTTACGATCTCGGATTTGAATCTCATCTCTTTTTTCACGATTGGCGTTTTATTGGGGGAAAATCTGGAGGCATGGAAAACCCCCTCATCTCAATTGACCGTCATGTAATTCATGCGTTTGTGGATTTTGTTTAAATTTTCATGTTTGGAAGCGAGCGAGCAAGGAAGGACGGAATTACGAGATACCCAGAAATTATGAAAAAATCGATTCTATTTCTTCTATCCTTCTATTGTTTTGAAAAACTACTTTAGCCGTAGTCGGTGTTGATGTCCTTGGTGCATACTTGAATCCAGCAAATTGAAGATTGTATCACCAGCGTTGTATCGAAAACCCCAATACTGTCGAAACCTAGTCACGTCCTTAGTACATCAACCATGTTGGTGGCTATCCCGTCACCAAAGTAAGGAATATAAAAAGAGAATTCATTGATTAGGGAGCCCGTCTTAGTTATTTATCATGTTAATTTGGTTGCTAGTTGTTGCCTCGCCGCTGCTGCTGCGGGCGTCTGTGATGTACAACTGATAAATGCGTTGCAACTAGGCATCCCAGCCAGCATGTAATGGTACAATCAGGGCACTGAAAAATAACCGAAGCCTGGAACATTTATGTTGAGTACCTAGGTAGGTTGAGTCCAATACGTTAAGGGATCCCTTGCTGGTAGCACTTGCAAGCTGCGAGCTTGTTTATTAGTGGTCGACTTCAGTGAATAAGGCCACATGGAAGCCCTTGCGAGCCGACTCTGTAGACATTTCAAATATCCATTAACCGTAGAGGACTTTAAGCCGAGCTGCGTGGTAAACAACGAGAAGCACGAAGCGTTAATGATGAATGGGACGTGAAAAAATTACCTACAATGTATGTACGTAGGTAAGTCTCCACATGCAAGTGCAACCGCCAAGTTATAGCTTTCAGCCTCACTGAATACTTACTTGCATTAGGCATTAGGGGCACAGAGCTACTGCACTCTAGCTACCTCATTGCTCTCCATCTCGTTATCGCGTCGCGTCTGCGAAGCTTTGAATTGCTCCCTTTGTTTGAAGCCGTCTATTGCCTCATCTCATCTTGATCTCATTGGTATCCAGCATTTCACACGCGGGTAACTCAATGGCGGGCAATCCGCCTCCGCCACGCAGCGGCGGTCTTTCCCTATATGCCAACCTACTCGAACCCGAAAGCAATGCGCCAGGATCTATATCTCGAGCCCCTGTAGTGTCGCAAGAGGCCATAGATGCTGTTAAAGAACAAGAAGCCTCAAAACCCCCCGTCGGCTCAGCCCTGCGCTTCCAGCCGCACCAGCAAATACGGCGTCCGCAGCAGAAGATCCAGAAGCCAAAGGCGGCCTTCCCAAAAGTACTGCCTACAGCTAGTAATACTACGAGCGCTGCCGCCTCCGCCAACGCCGAGGTCAGGGCCCAGAACGCTGCCAATACGGCCCCTGTGAAAAGCTCGTTGGCCGACTGGGCGGCTAACGAAGATGATGAATACATGTACGGCACAGGCGAGAAACGGCCTCGCGGTGGTCGCCGGAAAAAGAAGAAGAAACTAGAAGCCATGCCTATGGAAACAGATTGGGATGAGATATATGATCCTTCCCGGCCGACCAACGTCGACGAGTATCTACGGAGCGACGAGAAAATACGTGAGGTGCAGGAGTGGAAAGCACTGCTCTACAAGCACCGGAGGCGCGACGATAGGAGAGACAGTTGGGACAGCGAGGAAGACGACGATCAGCGTCCAGTTAACAGTAGGTCTACACTTCAAGCGAGAAATAGTGCTAAGAGGAAACGATCACTAACTGAGGCTCTGTTCATAGATCAGTTTGCGCCCCCCGACTCTTACTCCTTTGCGCCGCCACCCCCGTCGCCCCCGCGCGCTCCATTACCCGAAGACAAGAGCGGCGATGATGCATACGCGCGCCGTCTAGCTATGTCACAAGGGCAAGCGCCTCCACCACCCCAATCCCCCATCCCTCCTCCACCGCCGCCTCCAGAACCCGACTCCTCGACAATATCACGCGAACCCGTGCGTTATGCACCGCCACAGCAACCCCAAGCACAGAGAGAGCCTGACTCCATGGATGTGGATGAGGATGACGATGGCATCGATTACGTCCCGCCCGAGCCTTCATCCACAGCAGACGACGAAGAGGTAGCAGCACCCCGGGCCAACCGACCAGGACAGAAGGGATTTGCCGCGCGCCTGATGTCCAAGTATGGCTGGGAGAAGGGTCGAGGTCTCGGTGCCGAGGGCTCTGGTATACTCAATCCATTGCGTGTACAAGTCGAGAAGCGCAAGAAGAAATCCGACGCCGAGGGCGGGGGATGGGCGGAGCCAGGTGGTCGAGGCAAGATCATAGGGTCGAAGACGGGGACAGGCACGTCCTCATCTACCACTGAAAGCGCAGACAAATTCGGCACCATGAGCAACGTCATAGTACTGCGTAACATGCTAGACGGCATGGAAGACGTGCAGACTGAGATGGAGAACGGTCTTGGGCAGGAGATTGGCGAGGAGTGTGGTGAGAAATACGGCCGCGTCGAGAGGTTGTATATCGACATCGAGGGCCGCAGGGTGTTTATCAAGTTCACTGATACAGTCTCAGCATTGAAGGTACGTATATCGCATTCTTAACTCTGAAAGTCATTCTTAGGTTTCTAGAATTCTATCTGTGTTGGATATCGCGCTAACAGAGGGTAATGAACAGGCAGTCAACGCCCTCGACGGCCGCATCTTCGCTGGGAACGCCATCGTGCCACAGTACTACGACCCCGACAAATTCGAGCGTCGGATCTATGAATGAGAGAAAAGAATAGATGATGGGAGGAACTTGATTGAAAAGATAAATCGAGCTACCTTTTGACTTTACCTACCTATATCTCACGATTAGACATAAGGTCAAGATCTCATGCATACAATTCTTCCGTGATAATAACATTGACTCTATATTGTCCAGCCCCTGATACACCCTTTTGGGGAACAAAAGACTGTTCACTTATGTGTTATTAGTGCAACGTACGGTGATAGCAAAAATCGAAGTGACTGAAGAAAATATCGTAAGAAGGTATTCTCGCAGTGAAGATGTTTCGCCCATTAAGATACGCCCAAACTGTTACCACATCTCAGCCTAACAGCAATAATTATCATTTGCAAATCATCATTCATCACAGGCGATTCGAAAGAAACACAACAAAGCGGTCGAGGAAAAAAAAAAGAGTAATCATGTATTAAAATAGAAGCCATCCTAGATGTATTCTGTCTTCGGGGCTTTGGCTGCTGTCTCTTCTTCTGAACCATCAAACTCTCCCATCGTCTCCATTCTTAGACTGTTCCGTCGAGGAACAATGGTTCACTACCTACTTACAACACTTCTCCGTCTGTTTTATTCATTTCCCAACAAGTCGTGAAAGTCCAAGCGTTTTGAAATGTCCTAATCGAGTGAAATCCTTAACTCCTTATCTCTGCTGGCCACAACTACTGGCGGTGACGTGTCGAGTGCTGATGCGGCATGACGAGTGTTGCTTTTTTTTGTAAGTTGACGATGCATCATACGACCAGAGAGGTATTAAAGACAAAGCCACGGGATTCCAGGAGATAAACACATCGGTATTAAGTCTAGCAAATTCTTGTACGTAGCACAACGCCAGTCGCGGAAAGCGGCTCATCAAACGACATACTGACATGAGAGGAAGAAAGAATTTGAGGCATGCCTCGGTACATTATCAAACCCCGCCGATTTACAAGAAGGTGGCAACAAGGCCACCAAGGGCGGCAAGGGTAAAGACGGTTGACAGGCTAGCACCAGCAAGGGAAGCAGCGCTGTCATCGTCGTTGCTACCATTACCGCTGCCACTGCCACTGTCACCATCACCAGCAGTGGAGGTGTCGTTGTTAGCCGTTGCATTATCACTGTCACAAGCAGTAACCTTGCCTTGGACAACGTTTCCGCTGAGCTTATTCAACTCCTCGCAAGAGCTCTCGATATCCTCAGTGCTGACGAATTCAGCGGTTCCGACAACATTGTTGAGGCTGGGCAGATCGATTTCATCGAAAGAACCACGCATCTTGATAGCACCACCGACATCGGCAAGGGATCCTAGGCCGTCAATCTTGTTGAGTGCGGTGTTGTTGGCAATGGTTAAACCACCACCAACCTTCTCTAGTTGGGGAATCGAGATGTTCGTCAACTGGGGGTTGCTAACGAATGATAGAGAGCCGTCCTGAACCTTCGTCAAGTTGGGAGCAAAGAACTCAGAGAAGTAGTTAGAGTCAAAGTAGGCGGAACCGTTGACGGTCTTGAGAGAAGGAATAGCGAATGTGCTGACGTTGGAAATAGTCATGTTGGCAATTGACTCCAGGTTGGGCATTTCCATCGTCATGTTGAGAGAGTTGGCATTAACACGAAGGGTATTGGACAAGCTCTTAATACTAGTAATGAACTTTGATAACCGGCGATTGTTGTTAATGTCCATGTCTTCTAGATCCTGGACGTTGATGCCGTCCAAGTTGGCGACAAACGTATCGGCAACCTTGACGCTCTTGGCCTTCGTGATACCGGGGTTACCAAAGGTAGGCTCCTGGAGCGAGCTCAAAGTAACCCAGTTGATGGCACCGACTTCTCCCAGCTCAGGGAAGATCAACGAGGTGAGAGATGTCACATTGTTTAGTTGGAAATCGCCACCGACTTTCTCAAGGGAAGAAGATTGCAGAGTCTGAATAAGCCCGTTGTTCTTAACGACGAAGTTACCACCAATTGACGTCAAACGGCCACCGAGATCGATCATTGGGCCCGCTCCAGGACCCAGAACGAGATCGTTGGGAATGGTGGAGCAGTCCGCGGCTTGAGTAGCATCGGCTTGGTTGTTTACCTCGACAGGATCATCTTTGCAGCCCAGAGCAGCAGCGCCTGCAGAAATGTTGTTAGTGAGATGCCCAGAATGCATCCAGTTAAAGCCTTTCACATACCAGAAATGAGGCCAAAGGCCGCGACAGCTGAGACTAGCTCTTTACTGTACATTTTGACTGCGAGTAGGAAGATAGTCAGTGCTGGGTTCGCGGCAGTAAAAGTGTACTTGAACGACGAAGGTAAACAAGGCAACCGAGAAGCCGGCGCCAGTCAAAAACAAGTAATCAAAGGTGGAGAGTAAATAGAACGTCTTTGCCGCTTGGTTCAATGCGTCCAAAAAGCGATGATGAGCCTAGAGAGATGATTCAAAGTGTAGAATAGATGTTCAGGATTGGCTTGAACCGCAGGGCGTAGCTGAGAAAGATGCTGAGCCAGTCTGTGTAACAGGTCCAGTACGACGCAATCAAGTCCCACGTCGAGCTAGACCAGGCAATTGTGCAGAGGAAAGCATGGGTATCCTCGACCAACTAATTCCGTGATTGCCATGCGGCCCGTTCTAGTGATCCGTCGGGCTGCCTGCGAGATGCGGGTGCAAGCAACTGGAAACTCCTAAACTTGTTGGTGGCAATGTTGTTCACCGATACTCGCTTCTTACTAGAACCACATTGCAGCTTCAGTAGAGAAGCTAGACGCAAAGTCTTGGAGACGCCTGCTTCGGTCCAGTATCGTGGATGGCTGCGATTGGGGCAATAGGTTCCCGTACTTTCGTGACCAGGAAAGATGGGTGCGCATATTGCGATGGTCCCCGACGTCATCCAGTAGTCATACCACTCCTGCCGTTGCCGTTATGCCAAAGTTTGAGTCTCGGCTCAATGCATGTTGCGACCATAATATCCAGATCCTGGGTCCTATTATTTACAGCAGCCGAGCTCTCGACCATCACGTCGCACCCGATCGTCTGGCCCTTCGTCTTGTTCCAATTGACATCCTGCACCTCTCGATCCATCACAAACATCATGGTATAGGAGCAACCCGCGATGAGATGTATAATATTTGCTGCGGTTGAACGGCAACTGTGGAAAGAAATAGCAACGGGAAATAGTTGACTAACCTTATTACAAAGACTTGGTTGGTACGGGCTCAAGTTCTCTAGTCTTCTCACGCCTTCACGAGACGCGTGGTTCGGTCGACTTGGAGATCACTTCGCTATACAGGATCGAAAGAATATCGTGCGTAGGGTAGGCGAAGAAGTCGAACTGGCCACAGCCGTTGTTGTTGATGTTAATGTTGATGCGAGTGTGTTTGTGGGTGTATATTAAAGAGGAGGAAGTATGGGAGCGAGTGCTCTTCCTCTACGGTGAAGGAATATGGACAAACGAATGAATCCGAAACGGAAGAAACGGGATGGTCGACTGGATGGCAGGAGAAGAGGGATGGAGAGGATGGTCAAGACATGGACAAGAAAAGCCGAAACGTTTTGGAATCCAACTTATTATGGGTTTTAGGGGGGAGCCGGACGAGCAGGGGGTGTGCCAGTAGGTACCTAGGTAGTGTCGAGGGCCCCAGATAAATCCTCGCCTCGTCGCGTGCCCGCCACAACAAAGCTGCCACTGTGTCTAGCTACCTTGGGTACCTTCCAGCTGCCGTAGTTAGTGCAGACCCAGTTACTGCCCAGTGCTATCACTCCCTTAGGTGCCACTATAAATCGTGATTTCAGGTATACGGCTACCCACAAAGGGGGCGAGCCGGGCACTAGAGCCCCCTATAATCCAGGTGCAGCAGTGATCGAAGTCTTCAAGCATAGGTAGGTATGTATCTATACAATAAGTAGTACCTAGATACCCTTACACTAGCGCAACTTCCTATCTGGCCTCCGGATATTTCTCACCACAGCCAACATGTAAAAGTAGACTGCCATTCAAAAACTACCTACCTAGGTACCTATCTATTACCTACATATACAATCAACTCCAAACACAACTACCTAGCATCTAGGTACTATCAACTGCCTACTTCAGTATGAACTCACGATCCAGCCTACCTGGTACGGGCTTGTGTACGGCGTGGGCTAGGTACTCGGATAAAGGGGCTGCTACTCTGATCTTCACCGTGCTACTCAAGTGATCTATTACTGTACCGATTAAGTAGGAAGATACTAAAACCAACGGTCCACCGTCAAGTGTCTAGGCATGCTTGACTGCCTCCTTATGGTAGGTAATGACGGGCTCTTTTATGCGAACAAGAAAATTGCACACGGTAATAACGATGGAATGTTGGCGTGGCTATGACTTTATCGCACTGTACTCCTATTGTCATATCGCTACATAGTACATACATGTAAGTAAATGAAAACCAAATTAGTGCTGTATTTAGTAAGTGGGTAGTAGCAGACCAGCAGGACGATCCAGAGCCAACTTTTCTTCATCCCCCCTCCCCTAATCTACCCCAAGTAAGTAAGTAAGTAAGTACTTACATAGTATAGTATCAATCGGCATCGATGAAAAGGCAAGTTGTGAAGACCATGAGAAATGCCGTGTCCGTGGTGATTTTTTAGTGGGTGTTTAAAGGAAACGCCAAACTTACATGTACCTACTAGGTATTGTACCTCTACCCATCTGTCGATATAAGATTATATGGGCCCTGCTGCTAGGATGCCGTCTTCCGTTTTCCCATGCTCGAACCCAAATTCCCTTGTATCTCCAGCATCTTGAGAGATTAAAATAAGTTCTAGAACGATTCGCCTTTCTCTTCGCCTTCGTTCTTACCCTAGGTAATGAATGACAAGAAGAGCATGTGATATCGCATCGTGTGGGTGTACTTTTACATGGCAAGCGCCTCTCTTCACCGATCTCTTATTCCTTGACGCGGTCTGCCCGTTTTTAGGAGGCCAGTGTTTGATATCCATAAAATACCGATCGTCGTCAAATCCTTCATAGATGTACTATGTAAGTAATTCTTATCAGCTGTCGAATTTATCTAGCGACCGGACCACGGCTACTAGTATATTCGCTCCATTCGCTCGTCTTCAAGACGAAAGTGCTTTCGTTCCATAGAGCATACGAAGCTAGGGATGTGCTGAACTCTGGTACACTACACTCATCGGTACATCTTCATCGTTCGTGAAGAGAGTATCTAGTGTAGGATTTGTTTACTGCTCGCCCAGACTCTCGATAGGGGACCCCTGGTCATAACGAGATGGTGGGCAGTGCTTGGCCAGGGCTTGGCTGCATCTGCATCCTCTTGCGTGTTGCGTGCGCGTACAACATTAGATAGCAGATTTCTCAAAGTACAGCAGGCACACTACGTGGTTGTAGGCTAGTAAAACTGACCTTGTCAGGTTCCTCTTGGCAGGCCAGCTTAGCGCGAGGCCCACGATACCTTCATTCACGTTCAAATACCTGCCCGGAAAAACTCCCAAAGCGGGCCCCCAAGGCCACGCCTAGCGCGAATACTTGCCAAGAAGAGTCTTACAGGGGGGTAGGGGAGTACGATAACCTGGTTTGACCTGGCTAGAGGATACCTACAATACCTATGTAGGTAGATGTAAGTATTTCACTCTGAGTGCGTTGCATGAATTCCTGTAGGTAGGTATGCATAATCATCATGGTCCAAGCAAGTTTACCAGCACATACACTACCTCAGTACTCAGTAAGCTGGAGTACAGAAGGGAGGTAGTGGTGGCATGATTCGTACTGTATACTGTATGCTACGAATCAGGTTTGAGGTTCAAGTACACTATCTACTCTAGGGAAGATGATCTCGGGTTCTCCCTTGTGTCTTCGTCACCGATCTTGTGGAAATAGCTAGAGCATCTTGTTAAAGCCTGAAGCGCATGGCATTCATAGGCTCCCGCTCGATGCTAACCAGGCAAGCCAAGTCCATATAATGGGTAGCGGCCGAGAGGTGTGTGTGTGCCCATTACTTGGAAGCCAGCTTGTCCGTCAGCAAACGAGATAGCATGGACTTTAAACCCATTGCCTCAGCATTCACAACATTTATGTATGTATGTCATCTTCCCCGGATATAAAATGCTGGTGCTACGCGTTGCCTTGCCCATCATCTCGGTATTTCTTGGATAAAAACACATCCACAACTTCACAAGGGAGAGAGCAGGACAAGGCATTAACGCCTAGACAGGTATTTCCTTTACATTAGGGTGGTAGTTAAGACGAACTAGCGCCGTGGTGGCTGATCATTGAAAGTCTATGACGACAACATTGGAGCCGTCGATATTTTCTTTTCTGCTAGTCGGGAACTGGTATCCAATAGCATCTTCAACATCGCAGCGGGTGGCCTTTATGAAGTACTCGTACTCAAGTACAACGCCCCTAGTCTCCGTCGCATTCCAACCCATTATCGTCGTCGCCAAACAAGTCGAGTTTCTTGTGAGGCAGTTGTCGTGGTCAATGGCCCGCCAACGCTGGATACACGTAGCTACCGTAGGTAAGATGGATTCAGATTCGACAGAATCATTCAACCCCCCGGCAAGCTTGGAAACGACACGAGGATCGGGTATTATCCCCCAATCTTGCAAAGGCCAGTTCAACGGCGCGATGCTACGACAATAAGATTACGCGGGATTGGATGCCAGATAAACACCCCCTTGCAAGTTGCCCACGAATGGTAGACGCCCATTGTCATCTCTATCCTCCAGTCTGCTCCAGGACATAGTGTGGGAGCAACCTACCGGTAATTGAGCGAAAATGATTTCCTTTCTTGATACAGCGCAATTATCAAGTAAGGCCGACGGTTTATCCTGATATATATTTGCCATGGATCCAATCCCGGTTGTGGTGTATGCAGTCCCAATTGGATGCGTCAGTGGCACCGCCTCAATTTCGATTAGTCTCCTTGGGCCAAACCCTCGCAGGATTCTGTCTCGGATTGTAACTGTAAGGTAATTATGTGTCTTTTAAGATGTAGTTATTGTAAGTATTGTAGTGTCAATATCTTCAAGCGTACCGCATTGCACGTGTTTTCGGCATGTACGATGTAAGCGTGTAGCACTGGAAGACACGGCAAGTCATGTTCGGCGCCATTCATTCATCCATCATCAACACGAGAATTGGCCACCCACTCGCCCGCTCGTATTCTATTCTGATGGTAGCCCATCGACGCAAACCCGCCAAAGAAATGACGGGCCATCCACTGCCTGCGCTTGTTATCGTACCTCTACGAGGAAGAGGGAGCTTATATACACGCCAATGCACCGTATCCCTACTGTACATCACGAGTATAGGTAGTAGTTTTAGGTAGGGAGAGACTGGAGGGAGGTTTTGGAGACTCAGTAATTCCCCATTCCGTACACACTAATGTCTCAATCCGAGATCTGCGACGAGGAAAATACTCCCAAACACCGCCTTAGCTCGGAGTGACGCCGAAAGGCCTCGAGAAGGCCTCCCGTTTGCTGGGAACTTCCTTGCTTGAACGGGAAAGGATTCGGGTTCCAACACGTCATTTGATCAGCATCTTGAAACAGAAATCGTCGGCCTCGTCATCACAACCTTACCTACCTCTTTTGTTTATCAAACTGCAGCCGGTACCACCATTTGCCGTTTTCATGCCTGATCGTCATTTGTCTGGCGTTCGATGATTGTACGTCCAGTAGCTGGTATCACAGGCGACGAGATGTAAACAAATCGTCCTCACAACTACATGTCCCTTAAGCAGGCCAATACCTCTCTGGCTGAGGGTATTCACACTCGAACGCTAGGTCAATTCATTTACAGCACGGGTACTTATACATATACCTGTGCTAAAAGTAGGAGCTGAGGATTTGCATCTCAGGCCCGGGAAGACGCTTCTGATCCGAAATACTCAAGGCTTCCTATGCTTGTAGACATGTGGCACAAATCAGAGCCGAATGCAGTATCACGATGCAGAAATTGGATTTAGCGATACATACATATCAAAATCTCACAACCTCGATACCATGCTTTTATCTACTCTGCTAACTAGACCTAGTACACGGGAAATTTGAGTACGTCAAGCTTTTATTCTTTTATTTCTAGGAGTCGGTATATCAACCACGCTGGTGCCATTGCCCGGCCGCAACGGCCATTTGCAGAGGCTGCTTGCTGATGCCGGTGCCCGCATTGTGTAGCGCCGACGGAGTGGCGCTCTGTCCGACCCGATCAATCAGCGCCTAACCCTAAGGAACATTACCCTGGAGCCTATCATCAGAAACCATCTCTAGGGTATAGACTGGAGCATCGTCCTCGCCGCTGCCGGACACGATGTACATACAGCTGGTGGAAGGCGTCGAGGGCCGCGGTCCCTTCGTCGTAGCTCAGGCCTCGTTACATAATCTGCCGCACCGACTCGTAATAGCGTACCGAGGACGTCGCTGGGATTGAGTTGTCGGTCTCGCCATGTAGGTGGCATCTAGTCTGGCGACTAATCGGGCGTAACGCCAGAAAGATCGTCTAGGTTGCTCTTGTGCCGGAGCTGAAGGTACCACATCATCCATTCGCCATCGAGACCTGAGGCCTGCGTTTCCCACGACGCCGTATCCACGTTCTACGTTGTCTAGACGTCCGGAATGTTGAAATTGGGAGTGGGTTGAAGTGTATCTGCCGTTCCTTAGAGTTCCTTCTGACCTTCCATAAACACCTTGGTGATCGCCACGCCCTTGGACGTCACTGTGGTGTTCCATGCGAGAGTGAGCCGCCTGCGCCTGGAAAGCCACCGCCGCCGCCACTCGACGCCGCGCAGTAAGTAGTATGTCTCGTCAAGCGTACCTCGTAGCCGAAGTGAAACTTGCACAGATCGGACCGCGCCACGATACCGTCCATTTTGCCGCCTAGGCCATTGCAGGCAGTTATGGTCAGTTTTAGGATCTTCTGGAGTTCACACAGCGGCGGTGCGTAGCTAGTCTGCTCCTCGAGCACGACGCCAGACAGGTGGTTTGTCTGAAGCGAAGGCCGGGGGTGCTGGTCACGAGTCCATCAAGATCTATGCAGCGATATGCCTGGGCCCCGCCCTCGCGATCACCTTCTGTGCATCCCGAGTAGTACACGAACACATTGTCCGCGGCTGGGACGCTGAAAAGGTTGCGCGTGAACTGCTTGCCTAGCACGATTAGTTCGTGATGCGCCTGGTACCCAAACATATACGTTGCTTGCCAGATTATGGTGCTGTTTATCAGCAGAAGGGCTGCGTCGTTCTACTGTGTTTTGAACGACACGAATCCGTCGTCTGTCATTCGCGCTCACGGCTACGTCACTTTCGTGATCTTCAATATCGAAAGCGACATCATATCGATTTATTTTACATACTCATACCTTAGCTGGTTACGGCAGGCATCGAAACGTACAACTACGATTCGGATGACAGGATAAGTATAGGCCGTCTACATGGTCATATGGTCTGAGTATGAAGTAGTACTCATATGGTCGATAGGAGGTTGATTATAGCATGGAAATTACTTATTTAGGGGATAGAAGCCCGTTGCACTCGCCTTTACAGAGGCGAGTTTTATCTTGCACAATGAAGGATTGACTGAGTTCCAAGACGGAATCAAGTAACTTAATGATTCGAAAATGCTGTTTGGGAAAATCTCAGGTCCAGTCGCTCTAGGCGTACGAATATCCTGGGAAATGGGGAAACAAGCGGCAAATATAGTCTAATTTCATTGTGGCATCACCACTAAATGTAATATGGCCAGATGTAGTTCTAATCTTCCGGAGGCCGGTATGATACAAGTTCTTTCACGAATCATCATCATTTTGCCTAAGACTTCATTCCATCGTGCTTATATCAGTTTCTTCGACGCGCCACACTGTCAGGAGTCAGTATAAGGTACTATGACATGCGCGGGCTAACGAGATATGATTGTGGCCTAGAAAACTCGACTCTCGGACTATTGGAGGGGCTGAAGCAAGAGTATGGCAAATTTGGAAACACTTACTATACCACATAAACAGGGTCCTATATGGCTTGAACTTATCTGAAAGCTCCTTCATATCAGCTTCGCTCATGTACTTGAATTTCCCACCCTTGCTTTTGAGTTTCGCAATATCTCGACCAACGAAGGCGGCCATGCCTCGTTGAACGCCCAAATCACCCAAGGAAAAGACATCTACGCGCTTGAGCCCGAAACACGCAAACATCTCGGCGGACCAGAGGCCGAGGCCACGGACCGCTGTCAGTCGTTCTATGACTTCCTCGTACGGCGCATCGGCGAGAATTGCCGCTGACAACTCACCGCTAACGAACTTCTCAGCTAGGCCGGACACATACTCGGCCTTGCGCTGGGAGAGTCCCGCGGTGCGCAGCTTCTCGATAGACATTCCGACGACTTGAGACGGAACTGGGAAGCGGCGCTTCTTCACTTGCCCGTCGTCTTCATCTTCGGCGCCAGATGATTTATTCTCGGGTTCTGGACTATCTTCCTCACTCTCGTAGAACAGATTAATAAACTTGTTCTTTATGGATTTCGCGGCGGCACCCGAGACCTGCTGCGAGATGATGCCACTGCAGAGCGCCTCGAAGGGGTCAATTTGCTCGGCTAGCCCCTCGGGCGAGAAGATCCGGCAATGGTTGTTCTCGACCAGTGGCCGCATTCGGGGGTCTACTGAAATGAGAAATTTGTTTCCTTCCTCAAGGACATTGGCTGTTGCGGGCACCCTGAGAATGCTGACATTCTCCTGTTTCGTAGGCGATGCTGAGGGAGAGCGCGCTCTGGCTCTCTTGCTAATGACAACCCTCGACGTCTCGGGAGATAGTAGTGTGGCAAATGTCGTGTTCGGGTCTGCAAGCCGATCCACGGCTGCTGCTCGCGGCTTCTTGCTGGGTGGCGTCGCATATATTGGGACTCCTGGGGCGGCAGGCTCTGCCATCATCTTCACATTGCTCGGCGTTGGAGTGGAAGGAGGCGGTGTGCTGGTCCTTTGTCCTCGCCGCTTGGTAGATGCTGTGAGTATTTCCCCCGGGGGGTTCTGTGTTCCTCCATTTGACTCTGAATCTGGATCTGTTTCTTCTGCCTTCCTCTTGCGGCCCTTTCGTGCCGGAACAGGCGGTGGTACCATTTCCGATGAACGTGATGACGAGACCTCAGCCTCTGAGGCGGCCATTAGCCGCGCCGATCTACGAGTTGACATGTTTACACCTAGCTTAGGTCTGGATGTTTTGTTAGATGCAGAGAGAGGTGTAAGTTCTCGACGCTGTATAGAATGATGTCGAGACGAGAAGACAGCGAGCCCTGCTCGATTCGAAGTGCCACGTAATCCGACGGCTCTCAATGTTCCTATCCCACGCCAACCCGATTGCTGGCAACCGCTGTTGCAAACTATCCTGCCTTGGAAAAGAAGGGTTGTTGTAGCGCAACTGTGATTCGCGAGCCGTGATGCAAGCAATGACAAAGACCACGAAGTGGAAGCGATGGTTGGCATGTAAGAATGGTCTAACTTAGGCAACACCGGTGTTCAAAGGTTGCTTCCTTCCGCGGAGATAAACAAGTGGACGATGACAGATGGTATCTCCTTTTATTTACTCTGCATCTCTCTCATGAGTAGGAGTTAGATTTGAACGTAGTTGAAGTCTTACGTTAAGATATCTAAACTCAGCAGCTAATTGAAGGTTGTTGTTTACTTAGGTGACATCAACGGTACTCCCATGTACTGTAGTGTGTGCTTCTGTTGCGCCCTTGTTTTGTCAGCTTGGAGATCTCTAGTCTAAACTCCGAGCCTACCTGCAATCTAACTCGGCTTACCGGGCATATGAATAGATACATGGTACACGGTGGCCTTCAAGTTGCCTCTATTGAGAAATATTGCCTGCTCACTATTACCTAGTTATCAATGCTGTTCTTTTGACTTAGTTGCTGTAACTATGCTATCACCACGTGTACTTCACAAGCTTAAATAAAGTGGATTTAAAGTATAGTTGAAGGTGCTCACACGTAAGTACTGTACTTCATGGTGCGCCTCAGAGATCCAATCACCACAGCGACTTTTTGTACCTATAACAGATCAACTATCTAGGCATCTGGGTATATAAATAAGCATCGGAGTAAGAGGTGTATATACGGTGATGGGCGGTGGATAATGAAGTGAAGCAATTCCCCTGACTCTAGGCGGCCGTGTAAAGTTCTGCCGTATTGTAGGGAGCGTACCCAACCCTCCGGCAGTAATATTAAAAGCTGAGTATCCCACAGATCTTGCTGACGTTTCTAATGAATGCGAATAGTATAGCGTACTGTACAGATACTGTAAGTATTGCTGGATCGGCGATGGAAAAGGACGCTATGGATCATTCGGGTTAGGTACTTGAACATGTAAATACCTACTGTAGAATTGAGGACGTTGTTTGCGGTCGTTTATCAGTCACAGAAATCAAGGGTAAAGATATGAGGTTCTCTCTACCGAGACAAGGAACTAGATAATGCATGAGATCCCTCCCGAATGGCGACGGGCGGGCGGCTAGGCAGCCTAACACGAGATTTTAGATACGGTTGCACTCCCAGCTAAATATGCAATGCGACTACACCTTGCTACCCGCTCAAGGTACAGACAGGACTATATTTCCTGTTAGTGATACTCACTGACCTTAAGTATCTTAACGTTACTTTAGTGTACCCTTTTAAAATGCCAGGAGTTCGATCGTTAGTTCGACCGCATTGTGAAGGCTTGAGGCCAGAGATATTGCTTTGGTTTCTTAATCACGAGGGGTAATCGTATACTCTGACATATGTCAGGTGGCTGTTTCGACTCTATCCTGAATCCTGTTGAAACCCTTTCCTGCGTTCCCATGCGAAGTCTACATGTAATTCGCACCAACAGCATGTATATGTGTGTGCCCACTGTATGGACGTGTCTGGGTAAAGAAACCTATTTACTTGCCTATCTGATATACGGTACCTATTTATATAGTAGTAGTAGGTATACTTGAGATGAGCTAAGACCAATCATATTTCAATATATAAATTTCGTAGAGACATACATAGTCATGTCATGTACGTGCTGGCTGGAAAGGATAATATATTCGGCAACAACCTTGAAGTTAAACGGTATAGGGATCAGGCAGCGAGGTACCGACCCTGAACACTACTTACTACCTACCTACTTGAGATGGTAGATATAGATATATATATATATATATAATGCGAGTTTGGAGAACTTGGAGTCTACTTCGTATGAGCTGGCCACTGAGAAATATGCAAGCTTGTATTTCTCCAGCTTCCCCTGATTTATTCAGCATACAGAGTACTTAAGTACCTACCTAGGTAAGTATGTAGGTAGGTACCCAAGTGCTGTATTAGTGTGCCTACAGGACCTGCGCTACGCTACACTTAGCTAGCCCAGGCTTCGCCGCACCCACTTCGCGACGGGCATCTTCTCTCTTGGACTCTTCAGCAGCGTTCTGGACGCATCTCAATCTCTCAAGACCGACACAGCTTGACTTGTAAATTGGGGCTACATTACCCTCCGACGCCAGAACTCTGACCAGAACAGGTACCGCCGTACCAGATGCGAAGGCCTTGGTCCCTCTCACCTGCTGCTGCTCTTTCGCCCTTCGGAAGCCTGCGCTACCATATCTACGTCTTTTGCCTTCTCGTGTCATGAGCCTGTCGTCGCATAGGGCTGTCATTCCAAGTAGGTACCTACCTCTTCGCTTTTGATGTGCAAAGCCTCTTTGCTCTCTAAGCCTCTTCCTCCTCCTGCTCCAGTTGTTGTACCCCTACGGTCCCTACGACTGTCATGGCGGATCAGCCCGTCAAATAAGATTCCACCATTCACCCATCAACGGCCTGCACATCACAGCGATTCAATAGAGCTCGTCAACTAGACTTTTTGCTTTCTTTTCCCCTTACATAATTTCCACCACGGGGTTTACAGGTTATTAAAAGCTCTCCAGTTTGCATTCTGTCGTAATACGCAACCCCAGCATCGCGAATCCATCGCGAATCCATCACGAGACGACACGAGACGACACGAGCATAACCCGCCCATCACCATCCTCTGCGAACTTCAACATTTACCATTGCGCTCTTTGACGACGTCCACCCGCATATCCCATAATCGCTCTTACGTAAAACCTACTTTCGTCATTGCATTTGTATGCGAATCCCAAACCCGAAATCTCCGACCTGCCCCTTCTTCGTGGCGCACACGTACTGAGCCAAGCTAAATTTCTCTCAACTTAGTTTCTTCCCCGCCGCATCCTCAACGAAGGCCACAACTGAGACATCAGCTCGCGTTCATATACAGATAACACAGAGGTGTCGCGGGCTAGCAGAGAGGCTCACTATGCTTCTTCCGAAGGGTGGTATGACCTGGAAGTCTGCCAGGGCACAGCTTCCCCCAACTCGCGCCATATGGCTGTTCTTGACGAGGACCCGGGTCCTTCTAACACTTGCCCTTGCCGGTACAATCATATTATTATGGCGTGGCATTAGTTCCTCTGCTGGTGAGATGCAAAGGTATCTTCCACTTTCTTCCTATATTGCCTCATCTGCCTCTGCGCCCTCCATCTTACTGACTTGGCCATTATGTAGCTTCTATTGTTGGGGTCCATCTAAACCACCCATGGAGATGACCCTGAATGAGCAGCAGTCATGGAATGCTCATCTTAATACACCTGTCATTTTCAACCACCATGCCCCAGTCACGATTAACGACACTACAATACAACATGTGGACCTCAATATTGTGCACTCCACGCGCCAGGCGGTCGAGAATCAAGAACGCGTTCTTATTCTGACGCCCCTCAAAGATGCTTCGCCTTATCTGTCCAAATACTTTGACCTGCTTGTCGAGCTGACGTATCCTCACCATTTGATTGATCTTGGTTTCTTGGTTGGAGATTCGACCGATGACACACTCGCTGTGCTAGGCACAGAGCTGGAACGTATTCAGAAGCAGAAAGGAAGTATTCCATTTAACAGTGCTGTCATCGTTGAGAAGGATTTTGGTTCTGTTACGGGCCAGAACGTCGAGGACCGACACAGCTTCGAGGCTCAGGGGCCGAGGCGGAAAGCAATGGGCCGGGCCAGGAACTATCTCCTCGCTTCTGCGCTGAAACCAGAACACTCATGGGTGTATTGGCGAGATGTTGACATCGTGGAAAGCCCCGAAAAGATCCTAGAGGACTTTATATCTCTTGATCGTGACATCCTTGTCCCGAGTATGCACCCCGGTCCACTATATGTTAGATCTGTGGCTAATATTGGTAGACATTTGGTTCCATCGATATGATGACCAAAATAGGGACATTGAGGGAAGATGTGAGTTATACTCGAGAATACGTCTGAATTGTTCGTTATATTGATCTAACCCATGATAGTCGATTACAATTCGTGGATTGAATCTCCCAAGGCACTTAAACTTGCGAGCAAGCTTGGTAAAGATGTTGTTTTAGCTGAAGGTATGTGTTCTCTGATCCGAAATATCGTGCCACATACTTACCAGATGGTAACAGGCTATAAACAATACGATACTGGCAGAACTTATATGGCTAAGATGGGTGATCGACATGCGGACCCATTCGAAGAGATCGAGCTTGACGGTATTGGTGGCGTCAACATCTTAGTAAAAGCTGACGTTCATCGATCAGGTTGGTTGTAAATGGAGATCGATCTTGTTTCAAAAACTGACTAAATTCCATAGGCATCAACTTCCCTTGTTATGCGTTCGAGAATCAAGCCGAGACAGAAGGGTTCGCCAAAATGGCTAAGAGGGCAGGCTACGAGGTCATTGGTCTCCCCAACTACGTTGTCTGGCACATCGACACAGAAGAGAAACCTGGCAACGCATAGTTAGATTGGATCGACACAAATTGTCCGCATATGGTTATGCGTCTTCTTGTCCATCTATCTATCATCTTTATTCTAACGATTCTCACGGACTGCCGTGGGCAAACCATCTTCACACAGCATTTTCGGAACATACCCATTACTGTACGAGAAGATACGAAGCGCGCCTCACTGTGTATTGCACAGACCATTAGATTTTTCGTCTTCATGTCTGACTAAGAGGAGTTGGGGAATGGCGGAAGTTTTACGGTTTCTTCGTTTTTATTGCTACTAGCCTCGAGGCACAGTCTTAGCCCTTTATTGGCAAGCTACTGGATATGCTCTTTTTGAAGCTGATCAGGCTGCATAGTCAAATGCTTGAATAAGGCCTGTCATGGTTCCAATCGGTCTGGCACTGTGATGCATCGCTGATGAGTCTTGGCTGATTTCATCGGATCCCTCCAGCCACAGCAGCCCGAGCATGTTGCTGCGGGCCTCGTGTGTGTTGGTCTTTATCGGTAGCACGGTGGTGAAGCCCTTCTGGCTATGTGGATGGAGTAATGGCAGGGGTTCTTTAATAGAGGAAGGGACGTAGAACGGGCTCTGTCTAAGCTTAAAGGGTGCCCGCCCCGATGATAACATCGCAGGCGGGTTTCTGTGATGTGTATAAGCGTAGAAAAAGAAAACTACTAATATATATCCATCATATTTTATCGCTTACTGTTGTATTCGTGTAAATGGGATTAGTTTCTGAAGAATGGCGAAGAGACTGGAGAGTGAATTTTATATACATAGTTGATGACTGTTTTCGGTATATCTTCACCACAAGATCGGTCCAATTACGGTGTTTACTAGTCCGGTTATTGTTGGGGGTTGTTAGGCAAGAAATAGACGATAAGGTAGGGAAAGTAAAGATCTTGCCTTTCTCACCAACTTTATCTGATAGGAAATCAAGTTAAGCAATACCATAACGTATCAAGTGTTGCATCACTTGACATTAGGACTCTGGTGCTAGGTATACTTGCCAATTCTTCACCAAAACCTGCCATGTTAACCAACTAATAAATCAACCACTTTAGTATTTAAATCAATGGAAAGTTAGTAATGTATAAGTAATTGCTTTAGAAGCTTGGCTATAGTTATCACTTTTCTCACTTTCTTTACGCTCTGGCGGCTATCTTATATAGCAGTAAGGATGGTGAGTGTAGGTGCGGGGTTGTATGAGCAGCGAGGTGGGCTGACTTCGAACCTTGCGAGGTTGTTTTGCCACATGAAATAGCGTTATATGCATGTATGGGCCGCGGGCGTAGTCGTGATCTGAGAGGGAACGCTTCTCACACATTTGGAATTTAAGGAATTCACAGGAACTACCATAGAAGTTGTGAATCAATGGTCGTTACAGCTGACCCTCCGTATACCATACACGAAATTCGACCATTGGCCTGCTAGAGCCTTGGAGATGGTTGAATAGGGGGACCTCCTTCTATTTGCCTTGTTCTATTGCAGGGTTGTAACTGTTTGTACAAGTTCGGCTGAAGCAATCCTTACTTCCTCCGTTCGCCCGAGATGGTCGCGTTTCTCATTTGCAACGCTGTTAAAAATAAAGATCAGGTTTGCTTGTGACCTAGCGAGATTCTCTCTTTGATCTACCCTTCTTGACTTGGTTTAGTGACCCTTGATGACGGTTAATGAGTCTAGTGCCTCCTTCTCCGCGTGGGAAGCCCGAATCTGCTCTAGGATGGGAGATAGGTAAGGAACGTCCTAGATTACGCATACCAACGGTTAGCCCATCAGTTCTTATGTTCTGAATATCGCTCCATGCCGGTATGTCCTTGTGTTTAGGTTGGACGCCCAATGGGTTGTGTAGAGTGGTTTAACGTACTTCCTCGGGCTTCGTCCATTGGTCCTTAGGTAGCAGCTTGTGGGTGACGCTGCACTGGATGGCGCGGCGGAGACGGTAGACACGGTCGTAGGCCTCTTGGGGAGGGAGGCGCTTTAGAGCTAGAATGACGTCTTCGTTCTCCTCGACGATCAAGTCATCAGCTCTGTTGCATATACCGAAAAATCACTCGTTAGCATTGTTCTGTATTCACAGTCCTCCTAAAATCCAGTTGAAGCCCCTCATATGAAGAAGATTCCTTCCCTCAGAGAGGATAGAAGTACAATTGCTAGGTTCTTCGAATTGATGTGTCGGGGAATATAGAGGTAGGGAATTATCGGAGTGGCACGAACCGAAGACCGAGCTGACGGTAGCCGGCGGCATTGCTGTACCAGCCGGCAAGAGGCGTGAGGAGGTTGCGCAGCCATGGGCGCTTCATGACAAAGGGGGCGAGACTCGGGTACGACATGGTGGGCGGTTTGATGTGGTGTCGGCGGTTTGCAGAGGCGATGGAGGAGGGATCGAATGTCGATGGAGCTTTGGCCGCCAACTGTAGAGGTCAAAATCGCTCCTTGCGCTGCCCACCCGAAGGAGAGTGGTCAGTTGGTCATGTGACCTGAGCATAGCTTCCACAGAGCTTACCCGGGAGGTATCCATGTACCTTTTTATTCCGAGCTTGAAGGGACGCCATCCCAATTTGGACTAGTAGATACCGTGAGAAATGCAAGTAGGTACTCATGTATTTTTGGATGCATGCATGTCCGTTATCATCTTTCGAATCGAACTGAATCCCCACCTGAATATCACGACATTAACGCAATCCTCTCGCGTGCTTTATAATCTTGAAAGTGATGCTTCACTGTAATTGTGTATATAAACGTTGGAATCTTGCTATAGACGAATTGGCCTCGTGGACTATGTAGAGTGACCTAAAAGGCGTCGACTGTTCTCGCAGTCCCATCTGCTGCCGCCCTGTCTACTCAGCCAGCGCGGGGATTTTGAGCATCTCATACGTTCCTCAGATCAGCGTGAGGCCAGGTACAGGTCAGAACTGTCTGAGTGCTGTAACAGCAGCGCAACAGCCCATCTCGGTACCTCTCATACTTATGCTACAATAATATGATAATAATAATAATACCTGTCCATGTAGGTACTACCTACCTACTAGGTGGGTGACAGCAGCCAGACCAGACCAAACATTGAAGTCATCGGATCACCCCGTTATTCTACCAGGGGCCCGTCTTCTTCATTTATGTAAGTACATACCTACCGGTCAATTGCATCATCTACGTCAGATCAGATATGGTCATACCTAGGTACTGCTCGTGCTCATTTCTTATCTGAGTGACATTGTTTCCTTGTATCATTATTATCTCGTGAGAAAAAGTGACTGGTACCTCGGTAGTACGGCGAATCCCCAACTCAACGGAGCAATCCTTCATCTATCTACCTATTCATTTTCCTATCCAACCGTTGATCATCTCTCTTGGCCAGGGTTCGAAGATATCTCGTTGCTCGCTACATATTACCTATACATACCACTGAAGCCACTGCACCCACGTCATTGAGGTACACCGGTCCCGCACTGCGTGCATCCGCCAGAATCCAATATCGGCGGTCAATCTCCATCATCCGTCTGCTCAGCATTCTCGTCATCCTCATCATTCCTACCGGCCATAGCATTCTAGAGCGTCTTGCGACGTGAGAAGAAGGCAGCCCCGGTTCGCGCAGACCCGCTCTCAGGGCCAACAACTCGTCCACGATATTCTTTCTCTTGTCCGCCGCCGCCGCCGCCTGGCTAGTAAACCACCTAGTGTTGACGACCTAGTATAGATTAGATATTATCCACTCACCATTCACCAGTCGCTATTCGCCATCCACCACTCACCACTCACCTCTCACCACAGCGTAGACACACACTTTCCTTTCCCACTCCCACCTTACACCACCTCTCCCACCTCTCGCTCCTTTTCGGCCCTTCGTGGAGTCGGACCTGGTCACTCGCCTTTGTTTTCTCTCCCCCCTTCTCCGGTCGCCGGTGCGTGCCGCCTTGCCCACGATCCCGCAACCACCGACCGCCTTACCACTCCAAGTCCGAGTACCGAGTAAGCCAGTTGTCAGTGCGAATGTCAATGGCATCCAACAGACCGTAGCTATCGTGTCGACGGTGCACTTGCGAGGGCCTTCCCCGCACACCGCACGAACACATCCATCCATACCCCATATAGTCACAAGCCATAACAGCCATACCTCATCGGCCGGTTGATTCGCCTCTGACTTGCTTTGCTGCGCCTGCGACTGCTACGCTCCCTTTACTCCGCATATCGGTTGCCGCTCCGCCGACCAGCTTCGACCACGTCCGACCCTCTTTCAATCGCTCCAAGAGGGCCTCCGATCTCCGAGCTCTAGAGGCCCCCCTACACCCGATTCAAACCGCCGTCAGTTACGTGAGGGAATGTCTCCCGGCGAAGCAGCCGAGAGCCATTCTCAAAGATCTTCACCTTCCGGTACGACGGAATATGGGGCCTTCACCCATCCAAGTTCCTCGACAGCCGCGTTCACCGGTTCGTCGGAACATTCTCAAATCCACGGGAACCACAATTCATTCCCCTCGTCTACCGTAAGCGCTATGGAATATTACGACTCGCGGGGCGCATCGCCGCTGCAAAGGTGGGCCGCCAATGCTTCAGATACACAGTTCAATGCCTTAGCCGGTGCTGTTGGCGGCTTCACTTCGGGAGTCGTCACATGCCCTCTCGACGTCATAAAGACCAAATTGCAAGCTCAAGGTGGCTTCCTACCTGTATCTAAGGGGAGGCATGTCGGCCATCACAAGGTATACTCTGGCCTCGTCGGTACCGGAGGTGTTATATGGAGAGAAGAGGGCCTCCGCGGGCTGTATCGTGGTCTGGGGCCCATCGTCTTAGGTTACTTGCCAACGTGGGCGGTATGGTTCACCGTCTACAATAAAAGCAAATCTTACATGCAAGATCATAATGGTAAGCCATAGCCCTGAGTCTGAAACCAGAGTTTGAACATTAACTTTACTATGCGACAGTGCGCAACCATTTTGCTGTCAACTTTTGGTCTGCAATTATTGCTGGCGCCAGTAGCACGGTAGTAACCAATCCGATATGGGTAATCAAGACACGGCTCATGTCGCAATCGGCGAGTGGTTACAATAGAGAGATGTCAGTGTTCCCGAGATCAGGTAACACTCCAACCTCGAGACCAACTATCAACTCTCCTTGGCATTATCATTCGACAATTGATGCAGCGCGGAAGATGTATTCATCTGAAGGGATCCTATCTTTCTATTCTGGCCTCACCCCCGCGCTACTAGGCCTCACACACGTTGCTGTACAATTTCCCGCCTATGAGTACCTAAGAAAGAAGTTCACAGGTCAAGGTATGGGAGAGATGACAGACTCCAGTCAGCAAAGTCATTGGTTTGGGGTGCTATCAGCTTCGATATTATCGAAAATAATGGCAAGTTCAGCCACATATCCGCATGAGGTGATTAGGACAAGACTACAAACGCAGCGACGTCCGACTCCCGGTGTAGAGTATCTACAAGGATTAGGGATCTCAGGGCCTACCTCTGGAAACCAGTCCCAGTCGACCAACGGAACTCGGAATAGCAGTCCCCAGCCCAAATACAAAGGTGTGGTCATGACTTTCCGCACGATACTAAGGGAAGAAGGCTGGAGAGCTTTCTACGCCGGCATGGGCGTGAACATGATGAGAGCGGTACCGGCAGCAACGGTTACCATGATGACATACGAATATGCCATGAAAGCCTTCCACCACGCACAATCCGAGGGCAGGCGCAAAAGACCTGAAGGAGCTGACGCGCACACTATGGCCGAGCCATGAAGAGGAAAATACGCCATCGAACCCAATTGTATAGGAGCGTACTCTGTTTCCAAAATCCTTACTGTAAATAAATGTCCTTCTATTCAAAAAGGAACATTACACATAAATCAGAGGTGACATGGCATACACGACATGACCCGGGTCAATCAATCGGAGATACACGGGACAGAATGCACGGAGACAGACTCTGAATATTTTATGTAGTCTAGGTCTTCGGGTCCCCACATGATACCCCCTCATCAATATTCCTGTTAGGCATTAGACACTTGTTTTGAAGAGAAACAAGCGTAAAGAAGTTTTTTTTTTAACTTCTTTTAAATAAAGACATAAGTTTTACATCATATCATGTACCATTATTTAGAGGATCCTCGTCATTAACAATAGAGAAGAATGGAGGGGAAGGGGATTTTGATGGTATTGATTTACTTATGTAATAGTCCTATGATGTATCGACTGTTCGAGTGAATGGTTTCGTGGATGACGGATATGATATTGCTTTCTACGCTATTGTTATAATGTGAATTATGATGCTCAGACGATATTGAATTCAGATATTTTGGATTAGCTGTGTCTCCAAGTGATAGATATAGCACTAGGGTGCTAGTATTCGGCAATGAAAAGGTGGTTGTTGTCTAGGGTTCCAGTGATAACATCAATGATTCAACCCCAACCCCCCTACTTTCATGGCAGAAGCCTAGGATCTAAGTTGTATATTTAGTTGTTGCCGTTGCCTTTTTACAGAGATGGAGAGGCTAGCAGCCAAGGGTACTTATATTTCTGCTCGGATTCCGTGGTGGAACGAACATACAAACCTAGAATAGCTTAATTATCTTGAACAATTCTCACAGCACCATATAATGAGTGTAGACGTGCAGGGTCTCGACCTGATAAGGTCGTTTCTATCTTTTGCGATAGTGTAGTGGTTTAGTACTACACCCCTATTCTGTTCTGTGACAATGATCCTGTGTCTCAGCGGGATTCTACTAAGATATGTTTTTGAGCTAATAGTAGTACCGCTACTCCTCAACTGAATAGCCCCCGTTGACAATTATCTCGAATTGCTTGATCCAGTATTCCGGCTGACGCCACTCATCATCACCATCATCCTCGATGCCATCATCACTCTTGTCACTACATGATGACTCCATGGACCCGATACCATCTTTTGGGATAACGCCAATGGATAACATCATGCTCTCTTCCTCTGCTGTCCATCGCATGCTTTTCTCTTCTGCTTCGATACGGTCCATCTCTTCTTTCCATTGTCCACTCATGAAGTCTTTGAGGAATGAATCGCTATCGCGGTATTCATTTACAAACTTCGTAACAAGTGAGTCTAGCTGACTAACGCGACCTCGATCCTCTTCCCTTAACTCATCAAAGTCGCTTCCATATTCGGCTGGAAAAGTCTCGTAAGGATTTTTGAGATTAAATGAACAACAGCAGGTATGTCGTATATCCAGACGCCAGAAGGTAAAAGATCGGATGATTGATTCTACTGTGATCCCGAACTGCGCAGAGGTTCCGATTAAATCATCAAGATATCCCAACAAATCATTAAAGTCTCTCCCAAAACGATGGTGAAGTGCCTGATTCAGAGAAATTACAACTGGCGAGCATCCCTGAGAGCTTGATAGACACGCACACTGCAGGAAATTAATGTCAGATGCTGTATCTCGAGTGCTGCGCCATGGTAATCAATGACAAAATGTTTGAAGGACACTTTGGACTTAGAGTAGAAGACGGACAAGATGGAACTGGGTATCACTCACCGAGCATCCATCATAGCAGTCAGCTTCCGTAAGATACGAAGCCCAGGAGCTTCTAACCACACTCGTCGTTATCCTGGTAAGATATCCGATTATATCGACATCACTATACCAAAGCTGATCAGAATATCGTCCGAGGCACCTAAATATCCAATGTATCACCAAATATTGAGGTGCATCCACACTGCGTAGCCTCTGACTCAGTGATGAATAGGTCCACGGAAACCTTCGGGTGTAATTTGCCCCATGGTCAAGAAGCCATGTGCAATATCCGAAGCGTTCATTTCCAGATGCGTTGCAAAGCGGCGTAAATCCTTCAGATGGGACATCTATATCACGGAAACCCAAATCAAAAGCTATTTGGGCATTCTGAGATGAATGGATTAGGTGAAATATTGATCGGGGCTCTTTCTCCGAAGAACCGAGCCTATAATCCCCTCGTTGCAAACCAAACATCTTGTAGGGGTCTAGGCCTATTGATCGAAGAATTGACATGGCATAAGAGGCCTTGGAATCAAGGACCTCTGATTTATTCAGTGATAAATTTTCTTGGGAGTCGATAGGCCGATATGTTTGTAGAGCTTCTCGTAGCCTCTCACGCCATACTCGTAAGTGCTGCAACATTACTTGGGTAGTGTTATGCCCATTCTTGCCAATGAAAAATTCCAAGATTATCTCAACATCTTTCTCGGTCAAATAACACCCATGATCTAGCAGAGTCTTGATCGACTCTGCTAAATGGGAACCAGCTGAAAGAAGACTCCATCGGCTGGATGTAATAGTATAACGGAAGATAGAGTTTAATACATCGACGTTCATAAAATCTGGTCGCATTTCTAAGATGCATTTTAAGCCCGTTGGCCACCGAATGACAAGTTCGGCCAATGACTTTATGTTTAGGTCTCGGGCGACAGGCGGGCTAAAGTTTGAACTAATCGTGGCCAAAATATCGGATAATCTCTTCAAGTCTTGGTGCAACAACGCGATGCATATCGGGTCAAGATCTGTTTCAAGTGCGACGGAAAACTCACTCGACCGGCATATAGCATCTCCGTAATTTATAAAATCGATATTTGTAGCATTGTGCCGATACCAAAGATCGGGGTATTCCCGCAACACCAAGGATACAGCATCGACATATAAACCTTTTTCTGAGGGACTGTATTGGTTGGAAAAAATGCTGAAGACCGACTCTTGCTGTGTTACGTTTACGCCAAAGTTGAGGAGCGAAGATATAAACGAGGGTGGATATGCCCAAATATCAGTATATGAAGCCTTGATCCAGGGTCAGTTGTGAGTGAATTGAATACATTAACGCTGATGTTTATTATAGGATCCTCACATATTCGAATAAGTAGTCTATCAGGGATGCCCCGCGGATAGTAACGTCCCGTGGTGAAGCGACCTGTTTGTCGTAAGCCACTGTGATCCATGACAAAAAGGCTGCTAAGATCCTGTCCGAATTTGGGGATTCCACTAGACTTATCGAGTTGCGCAATACACGTATCATACGAAATGGCGGTGATTGGCGTTCATCCACTACATAATGATATCGAAACATAGGACTGATACTAGCGCCACCAGCACCATAGCGAAGACATAGACCGACTGATACAGCTGCAGAACAAAGTCTCTGGAGTCCGGTGTAGGTGATTCCCACTGTTTTTTCATGCTCGGGCGCTTCACGCGCGTAGCGTGGACATCCTGGGCGGTGCATCGATGCAGTCGTTTTCTTGGAAAAATAGAACGTGCGCCAACGCGTGAGCTTCTCATTTACACTGCGCCACGACGCACAGTTGCAGCAGCTGAATGTAACTGGCGTTCTTCTTGTCGTTACTGGACTAGGGTGCTTTGAGATGATTGTAGAAGCGATCGAACTTGATGTCTCTTCTTGTTGAAGGTCGAGTGACCCATGCGAGTCTTTGAGAAGACTGGGTTTCGACACAAGTGACACAACGAGCTGCTTTATGATACGCTCCTGGTTTGTATGCAGTGAATTTTCATTTAGATGCCTTAAGAGATCTAGTATCTCCATCGTAGCTTTCGTGTTGGCCTCTACGTGAGATCTAAGTACACCTAGCTGATCTGTGGCCACAGAATGATTGGTGTATACTTGATCTTCGAACCTGTTAAAGCGGTCTCTTGTCACTATTAAGCGTGATTCAATCATAGGTGCCAAGGGTTCAATACTCGTGGCAATGCTAGTTAATTGAGTGGCATTGGCATCAACAAGTTGGTGAGTTGTGACTATATTGGATTCGAGTGCCTGGATCATGGGTACCAGGGGCTCAGTACTCATAGAAATATTAGTTAGCTGAGCGGAATTGGCAGTAAGGAGTTTGTTGTTTGTGTCTGTAGTTGATTCGAGGTTAAGAATCGCAGCCGCTTCGCGTTTAATAGCATCGTTCAGAGACTCGACATTCCCACTGATTGTCAGATGCGAGTGACTAAATGACACTTGACATTAGAACCAAGGCAACCCGGATAAATGCCTCATTTTCCAAGGCTAGTACAGGGTCCCTGGAAAATCACTATTGGGTTGGGCGGCTGCGGAGTCACTTACAGCTCAAGACCATGTATAGCTAGCAAAAGCTTGTCTATGATGTGCTCCAGGCAGTTCTCTATTTCTTTTATGGCGTGAATCTGGAATGGATATTGAATTCGCTTCTTGAAATCTTTCAATTTTTCCTTGACATTGATTTGTTGTGGGGGTCCGTGTTCTTGTAGCTTTGCCTGGAGGGTGTTCATTTCTGCTTTGCAAGAGACAAGACAAGACAGGACTACATTGGAGGGAGTTTGGTGCGCGGCTTGTAATGACCGAGTCGCATTATCTATTATATCGAGAGTCTCTTTGAGCTGTTCGAGGTAGCTTCGAGTCTTGGTGACCTGCTCGTCACGGGAGTTAATGTCGTCGAGGTATTGCTTCAAGGTCCCAAACACCTGCAGCCCGAGCGACACTATCAAGCTTAAACGTCAATTTACCATAAAGAGCTGTGTGCAAGCGAGAACCTCTGAGCTTTGTCTCCCTAGGACTAATACTAAACAGGGAGCAACTCTCTCCAAATTGCCAAATGGGACGAAGATGAATCTAAGGGTGGCTTACCGACCCCGACCGCGGTCCCCGCAACGCCAATGGGATCAGCCATCGAGGCCGTTAGTGTTGCAAGAGGTAGCGAGACTCGGTTATATCCTGATATTGATTTGAATCTTATGTTATGAGCGTAGTGGAGTAAAGGGTCGTGATGAGTAGAATTCCACGCGAAGTCATCGAATTGATGATAATGATGAAAACGTACTGCAGCATGAAGAGGACTTGAGTTTCGAGAAAATAAACGTCTTGGGGTACACCCGATAGAGGCTGTGTTTGTAGTTGCCTATGCCGTAATTCTGCTGGTCTGATTGGATACACTAATCTGGGCTGTGCAATGAAAGATGCCTTACCATTACCACCTCCAGTATGATTGAGACGCAGCAGGCTACGGTATTCTAAACAAGAGTAATAAATAAAGGGTTCAAGGCATGCTTATATAGCGGAGCGGATAAGAGGTAGAAATTAAGAGACTCTATTCATCAAGTTGTTCTGGATGATTGCAGGATGGAGCAGCAAGATGGGCGTTCAATATTGCGGAATAGCTAGATCGGATATTACAAAGTCAATTGAGGAGAGTCGCTTCGTTGTGAGACGGATTTCTATGCTTGGGCCAAGTAGGCGAGCGTTTACTTCTAGAGTCAAGGCGGCTCTTCAAAGTCTAATTGCAAAACAAAAGTTCACGAGGAAAGTAGTATCAAACGCCTAGTTCTTTCTTCACCTGGGCTTGTGGCGAGCCCTTCATAACGCTTGAGAATGTCTCAAACCCCCAAGCGAGTATGTTAATAAGGATCCAGAAACTGGTTTCCTTCACGCTCCACTTAGCAACAAGCTGCATCTCTTTAGAGCGTGGCTGGCCGCGAATCTCAAGAAACTTCTTAAGGTCGTCGGTGATCACAGCATCGATCTCGTCGCGTAGACTTCGCGCCATCCACTCAGCTTCATTGTTCGTCCAAGACAATATGAAGCGGCCACGCTGCTTAGCTTCACGCAAGAAGCGCGAACCACGCGTCGTTGCGAAAGTATAGTTAAGTAGGTTGAAGTTCAGGTTGGGAACCTGTAGCATCGCTGTTGTATATGGCGGCGAGAAGGCGATTAGAGCAATTGGAAATCCTGGTAGGTGTCTGAGGTAACTAGCCACACACTCTGCCTGTTGCTGTGTTAAGACATTTCATCTGTGGCAGTAACTGATAGGCACTTACAGTCCAGGGACCAAGCATGATGCGCTCGTTCCACGGGCGGCCTACTGTAGGGACGCTTTCTATAGTGCGCGCTATACAGCTTAACAGCTCGTTCATGTTGTCGCTCGGCTATAATCGCTAACGTGAGAATCTATGCTCGTCTGGCCGGCTATATACAACCGTATCCAGAAAGGTTGCTGTTGGCTCCTTACCTTAATATCTAACAGCACCCATATGCGCTCCTGTTCCTGTTGCGCGAGGTACTCGAATAAATCAAGTAGGCGAGGCATGGGTTGCCTTGGCTCCCGTAGTGTTTGGAGCTTGCTCAGCTCATCCCAATTACACTCTGCCACCTTACGAGCGTCACCGAAACAGCGCTTCAACGAAGGGTCCTACAAATAATATTGATCAGTTAAATCATATTTTTCATGATAGAGGGTAGTGACGTACATGCGACAATACGACGATTCCATCTTTGGAGAGCCGCAAGTCGGTCTCGAGCGCATCCGCACCGATATCTACGGCGCTCCGAAACGCAGCCATGGTGTTCTCCGGGTAGGCAGCACTGTACCCACGGTGGCCGACAGCTTGCGGGCTTGGTCCTGGATCCCTACGACCCGGCCATGGTACCGCTGTCGCTCAAAGTGGAAGCTAGTCAATGAATGATCCCATCATAATGCAGCTCAGCATGTACAGTATATTGCTGTCAATAATATTGAGCAACTATGTCCTACTCACAATGGTTAGTGCCGTCCATCGCTGTATTCTGGCTCCTGTCTTCTTATTCCTTATATATTCACCGCTTCCGGACGCGAGTTGGGGCTTGGGTTAGAACGTGATGCGATAGAAAGCCAGAGGTACACAAGAAATGAAGGGCAAAGAGTTCAGCAACTTTGCGGCCGCCATAACTGCTTTTACTACGTTTAAAATAGGTGCCTATCTGGGAATGTCTGCTCGTATGCAGTTGGTATACTTGAGGGGTTGGAAATGACCAGGTGAAATGAGTATTCCACAGTAGACCCATGCAGATCATTCGGTACTACTCCCCGAGGCATCCGGGTTACGTTTTCATAACATACTTTACATATATACCCCTTTCTACAAAAATAGCACACCTTCTGACTCTATGGATGAGAGCTATTCTCTATCGCAACCCACAATCTACCACCTACGTCACTTTACGATATAATCAAGGCTATATCGGGGATACACGGATACGACGGCGGCGGCGATAATTCGAAAATTATGGCTATGGTTATCGCTTACTGCCTGCTCGGGACGTTTGCCTGCCGTTAACCCCGGAAATAACAGCTTTAAGCGGATTGTTTGATGGCCCGAACAGTTAGTTCGGCCCCAATGCGCTGGATCGCCGGACCCCAACACAACTACGGTAGTCTTGGTACCACATAGTCTCTCACTTGTCAATGTCCTTTCGACGGTAGGAATTTTCGTTCGACTGGTATTCTCACGCACACTAGATATGTAATCCTCGATGACTGGATCCTTCGCGCCAAGACTATCGTTCGTGTGTTTGACGAGCTACCCAAGGGGCCTCCACCGCCCCTCTCCTTACTCTTCCGTTTCCTACCTGACAGGCAGACGCTCCAGCGGCAAACATGGATTTCATCGTTCAAAGGCCAGTGAAGATTAGTTGTGAATGCAAGAACCTATTCGCCTCGCGTTAACCTTGCTGTTGATACTGCCGTTTGATCCCGGGGGTGTCAACAGGAGCCTAGGGTGCAGAAAATATCTTGAATGGGCCGTTGATGGCCTGGGACGAGATGCCTGTGCCATAGTCTTGCAGCTCATGCATCACATTTACACTGGCGTGTCGCAGCGAATCAGACTATCTTTGAGAACCGTTACCTCCCCAGTGGTTTATGCAGCCAGGGAGGACTTTGGAGTTAACGGAAGTTCTCTGCATGATCTGGGTACAACTTAAACATGTGAATACCACGCCGTGACGTTTATCCTTAGCTGCAAGTTGCACGGATTTCGGACGGCGCCAGCAGGTTGTGCATGAGCTATGTCGTAAGGCTGGTATATCAACATCCGGTGTTGGCTGCAATCTACATAGCACCCTTTCGTAGTCTCCTGGATCACTCGTCTACTTCATTTGCCTCAAGTTACCGTTGTCAATCGTCATGGTCTTTGCACTTCCAGCCTCCCTTGCCGGCGGTCTCACTGATCGCGAGGCCATTGCCGATGCGCTTTACCGTGCGGTCCTCGCATTCGACCATGCCGATGAGGCACTACTGCTCTCGGCTATAACCCCTGATATCTCAGCCCAGATGCCCGGATCATCTGCCAAGGGCGTCGTGGAATTTAAAGCCGCGGTTTTTGATCGCGTTTCGAAACTAGATACCACCCACTTCCTAAGCAACGTCCGCGTCTCTATTCAGAGCTCCGCTACAGCTCAAGCTTCGTGTTCGGCTTTGGCTCAACACGTTCGTCCTGGCAAGGGTTTTGAGCCCGGCCCCAACAAGTTCACCTCTGGCGGGATGTACCTGTGCGATTTGGTCAAGGTGGGAGAGCTATGGAAGATCAACAACTGGAGTGCCAACATTACCTGGGTGGAAGGCGACCCGAGCGTCATGGCCGGACAATGATCAGATTTCAAGGGTTAGGGCGTTTAATCGCTCTGAGGCATAGTAGACATAAAATCCTTGTGCTCATAGCAACATATTCTACAGTGGTACGGAGGTGAAATCCTCCGTTGATGAATTGCCCAAGGAGCTACCAGAACTATACGTTTTAACTTCTAGGCTAAGTGTGTACCAGCCTTGAAAGAACTAGCATCTGGCAATCTGCAATTAGTTATTAGAAAATTCTGACTTAGACACTTGTCCGGCTGGATTCCTGAAATGAGGGTTCAAGATCATTTAGGAGTTCAGTTCTACACTACAAATCGTTGCGCTGTACAAGACTCTATTCCAGATGGTGGCGTGACATCGATGTAAGGTAGCATACGCTTGAGGCAGTCTGAGAGGAGCTCATTGTTCGAAAGTGTATGGATGGGGACTATGACCGGATCCTACGTGCGGCAGGTCACCGCCAAGCCGAAGCCACTGCCCGAGGAGATCCGTTTCGACGGTAAAACCGCCATAGTAACGGGAGCAAACGGTGGCCTCGGACTGGAAGCGTCCAAGGAGATGGTTGCCCATGGCCTCTTGCGCGTCATCCTCGGCGTCCGGAACATTGCGAGCGGCAATGCAGCAGGGGGTGACATCTTAGCCTTCTCCCCGAAGTACGATGTAGAAGTTTGGGGGGTAGACTATGAGTCTTTCTCCGGCATGATGGCTTTTGGTGCTCGAGCATCGAAGCTCAATAAGTTGAGCATAGTCATACTGAATGCAGGTATTAAGATAATGGAATTCAGCCAGTCGAATACGGGCCATGAGATCAACGCGCAAGTCAGTCTACTGTGTCCCGGTCAGACTGCCTTGAGGACCTGTGCTGATTGAACATATTAATCATCTTGGGACTGCCCTACCCTCTTTATTGCTCCTCGAGCCCCTAAAGCGTACCGCCGAGGAAATGGGTGCCCCATCTCGACTCACCTTCGTAACGCCGGAGGTACAATTCTGGACGCCTTTCAAGGAGAAGAATGCGACATCAATCTTGAAGCGGATGGATGAGGATGGCTCTTTCAACAAGTCTAATGCAATCGAAAGATACAGCACCACCAAGCTTCTAGGGGTCCTATGGACACGAGAATTGGCCAAAAAGGTTGACGAGAAACAAATCTCCATGAACTGCGTTAACTCTGGAACTTGCTCGACTTCGCTATACCGCGCGGATTCCACACCTGGCATCAGTCCCTATTGAAGCTGCTTCCGTGGTCACCTGACCTGCAATGGGCGCGCATACTCTTCCAAGGTTACGAACGCTGTGGCCTACCACGATGGGAAGCAAGGAGCTTACTTGAGCGAGCAGCAAGTAACAAGGTAAGACTGGCTTTATGTTCTTTTCTGCCGTACCGAATAGTCGTGTCACCTATGGCTCACCATTGCCTCGTGTCGTTTAGGTTTGTTGTATCTGCTGCAGGCGAGGAAGTGCAGAAGAAGCTGTGAGATGAAACCATGACAATGTTTCGGAAAGAGGCGCCTCGCTTCGAGCTTCCCAATCTGTTGAAGAAGTAGGTAGTGTAGGACTATAAGTGGAAGACAAGAAGAACTCAACGTATAAGCATATTTGAGATGAAAGTATACTATGCAGCTAGTTCGCCGCCTGCGTCAGCGCATACTACTTAGGTGGCATTAGCGAGCACGTGCGCTATGGTCACGGTGAATATAGTGGGTTAGGTATGGACAGCAGACACACAATACCTACAACATGATTCTCGCAGCTCACATCTTCAATGAAAGGTTCCATGGCAGGCATTTTTTACATTTACTATCAGCAATTTGCCGATTAGGTATCTCATACCTATGCTGCTCTTCAATAAGCCAGCGGTGAACACACGGCGCGGAGCGTGGCATATCATGGCGTTAAAAGCTCAAGTCGCTATCGATGACCTGTCTTTACGTACGTGTATATTCCTTTGATATCTTGTTGCTTCTCTAACCACGTCTCCAGGGGCCATACCTAGATAGATTCTTGCGAGACGCCGCAGCCTGAATAACGATGCAGCATCGATGATGACACACATATTCGATATGTTTACTAGTCCTTGATGATCAAGACGTCCTGCGTTTTTCATTCCCTACCTAGACAACGAGGGTTGTTGAGAGGCGGTGAACAGCCCAGTTAAGTAGATCTCTCTGGTAACCCATATCCGGAGGGCACAACGATATCCACTTTCCCCAAGGGGCATTGTTGATTTTGGTTAGCCTGAAAGTGATCGGCTCTATCGTCGAAAGTTAAGAGCCGTTTGGTCTCGGGTGGATGTCCGAGCTTGCTGGCTTCGTAATACATGGACATGTAGGTACGACAACACCCAGCCCCAATGTATGGGGGGCTAGCTTTACAGCGAATTCACAGTCGGACGCGACTCGTGAGGACAACCTGTGGTAGCCGGTTGCTAGTCCATAGAGATTCCTGGGGGGTAGATGGTGAGTTTTGAAGCCCGTTGAAGGCGCTTCAGGTTCCTGACCCGAGCACCGACCAAGAAGGGTAGGTATTGTAGGTAGTAAGGTAAATTTAAAAGTAGAGAGGCCCGAAAACCGATATGCATCGACACCGTGTCTTGTTGTGAACAGTCTTTGTCAGATGAATGATAAGAGTACGTGTAGGTAAGAGGTGAGATACTCTCCCTGGTGGGGTACGGAGTACCTATCTACTTACTAAGTAGCACCTATTCTCGAATTCGAATTCGGGAATCCACTTCTATATGCCTATCACTTATAATTAGGTGGGGTTTCCATGGATCAGGATCCAGGGCGATCAAGGGTGCTATAAGTAAGTAAGTATCGAGTATGTACGGATAGGTAGCTTATCATTAACAAGAGCTGTCTGGATAAGAAAAACGCCTACGAATATCCGATGTCGGTGATGACCGGTGCCTATTTTGGGAAAGATGAATTTGAGATTCGACGACGAAAAGACGTAGATTCATGACAGGATTACTTGCCAACTCCCGCTACCTTTAACGGTGAGCATTTCGTGCATGCGCATTGTGGATGCGCTGTCTGTCCCGGAATGGAGCCTATTGCAGATGGGTAGGAATGCTACTTGCTCTCCCTTCTACTAAGTACAGCTTCTTTCTAGCTCACATCGATAGACAAGTTTGGCTTGTCATGCTGAGTCACAATTCGTTCCGCATTTGATATTTCTTTTGACAATGAGCCCACGCTGAGTACGCTATTTGTCTACTATACAGTTAGCATCTAGATAGATGTAGCCGTTGAATTTAGTGTGTACACCGGCCGTGAGGTAGCTCAGGAACAGGAATGGGGGGAGGGGCAACGTGATCAGCAGGCAGGGAGGTAGCGTAATTGCTTGATCTCAATAGAGCCATGGTGAATTGGCCTCTTCGGTCTATTGAGCAGCTTGGCGAGACCGTGGATGGGTTAGGCTCATATGGACTGATTCAAATCACGGGTTTCCCGGGGCCTGCCGGGGAAGAAGAGGGGAGAGACAGAGGTGGGCAGATCAGGACAGATGTTCTGGGCAGAGGATGGTCAGAGCTCCGGTCAGAGCTTTTAGACAAGCTCTCAACAGATGAGGAGATGAGACGTGGGCGACGTGGACAGAAGAGGTGGGCATCAGCCAGGGTTGAAGTGCCGTGGTAGCGGGCGGTTTATTGGCTGTGACAGGCCTCCACCGGCAGCTTTCCTATTTGACAAGTCCGAGGTCTTGGCCGACACAGCTTCGAGACCGTTTTCGCTGCACAACCTAGACGAGACCAACGATGCTTCATTAAAAGGTGCTGCTATTCAATCAATCGGCCTGTTCCTATTCGTATACACTAGGTGGCCTAAAGACTCGAAACATCATGTTGAGTCGAATGGTCGGTGGGAACATCGGTCGGATAACGGAAGAGAATAATACAGAATGTTGGCAACAAGCGAGCAGTGCTTATGTGTAGATACCTAGGACCAAGGCCTCGTAGCACGATAAGGCGGCAGGCCGGCTTACTATGCGTCCCTGGTGTTTCTCGTGCAAGATTGTTGAAGAAAGAAATCCCCGAAACAATGGCTACCTACTTGGTACAGGCACCGGATATCTCCATAACACAGAGGATGATGATGATGGACTGTGGTTACACCGCCCTGTCAATCTGTAACACATTGTACACTAATTCCTACATACATACTATGTACATATGTACCGTATAGTTTCGACATTTCTAAGTAAGGATTCCATGGTACCCGATCTGCTATCTAGTGAGCAGTCGGATCTCCAAGAGTCTCCATTGAATAGACTCAATTCCCTGATAAGACGACAGGTATACAGCCGCCACGAAGCTGGAACTGCACTGTATCTATTACCTATACTTACAGATCTGCATGCCACACTAATGCCCAGACAGACCCAGACTATGCATGCATGTTCCTGTGCTAGGGATGTACCTGGGGATGTACCTGGGACCTACCTAAGTATGTAGGTATGTACAGTGGTCACCACGGCCGGTATATTAAGACGAACTCACCATCTCGTATGCTGTGTCGTCTTGGGATCTTTTTCTCTTTTTACCCCAAAGTCTTGGATATTAGGTGAGTGCATCTATCTCTCTCAGCCCCCTCAGTCCTGCATCTGTGTTGCACCGTTCCGTCGTCGTGTTGTGTGGTGTCGTGCGTCTCTCTTCAGCTCCCGGACTTCCGATATCTTGTATAACACACCAATACAACACCACCACTCACTCGATCCATTTCCGTCCCCCCCAAGGTGCTCTACATCACCCTCAAAAACCCACGCTTCATCCTCGCTGTCTACAATTCTCTGAATCTCTTGTAGCTAATCGACTTTCCTCTCTGCAGCTGTTTCAGTCTTTGTCTCGTTTTATCTGTACCTGTCACCTAATACAACCCTCCTACTTTCAAAGAGTTGTAATCAAATCTCCAAAATGGCTGGCCCTCGTGTGACTGGTCCCGTCGCCAAGCTTGCTCGCTCTATCACCACATCCGCTCAACCCTCGACTCTAATCACAAGCTCTAAGGCCAGCGCGCCCTTGTCGAGGAAATATGCAGACCTGCTTAAAGACAGGAACACAGATCCCGATGTAAGCCTCCCGCAACAGCCATTGAGCTAGATTAGAACCATAGTCAAGCATAGCATGTACTAACGATGCACCTCGGTCAACAGCGTTCCCGCCACCTATATACCCGATCAGCCAATCTACCTCACCCTCAACCTCGCAAGATGCGTCTAATGCAGACCTTCTCGAGTACTGCTACTGCCCAGGCAACTGCCAAGAACGTCGACAACATCGTCTTCCCTGGCTCAGCCGTTTTCGACGGCGCCAGCCAAGACCCATTCAGCAATCTCCGCGTCCCTCTACTTCCCGATAACGTCATGTTCCAGCACGCTCCCGAGTCGACAGATGCCCCTGCCACTGTCCATGACATCAGCATTGTTGCTGCCAACCCAGATCTCGTCTCGCCATCTGCGCTCACGGAGATTGAGGGAATGGGCATGGACGGTGTCGAACTCAAGTTCATCTACGACGCCGAGCCCGCTGAACAAGAACCCGGCATGTTAACAGGTCTCTGGAGAGGTCTTGTCGATGACGTTTTAAGTCAGCAGAGTAGTAAAGGCAAACTTGCTCTCTAACATACAGCTGATGCTACCGTTACGAACATTTCCTAAGTCGGTTGGAAGAGCGAATCTGATTTTCTAGCGGAGGTTTTGCAAAGCCCCTTCAACGACGGCAGTTCATGGGGAGCTCAGTGGTGTTTTGAGTCTGCCTCTGTCCGAAATATTATTTTAATGTGGCGTTTTGGTATATACTTGAATGACGAGTCGCGAGAACAGTCTCTTCCGGACTATATTATTGATGCAGAGAGGTCTGCCGGGGTACTCCATAGGTGCTCATTGATGAGTACATCGACCATCATTTGACTCAATTGAAAACAGTTGCGCGTTGGACGATGCGCAGTACCCCTCCATAAGACGTTCAAGATCGCCATGCATCCCATGTGATTAACAAGCTCAATTGCCCTGCCTTTTTGATATGACTGATGCTTTATTAGACTTTACTAAGGTTACTTGGTGCTGACTAGAACCGATGCGCTTAATTCGCTGATAATTCGACAATTGGGTTTGCACATGCAATCCAACTCTATTCTAACAGCTGCCTGATTGAAAGCTTGGCTGAACTCAAACCACGAATCTAAGCGGGCGAGGTGAATAGAGGCAACTATATCAACAGCAAAGCATTCATCAATGAATACCGGTACTCGAATTCACAATCAACCACCATCGCAAGCACCTCGCATTAAGATGAAGATACCACATGTGAGCAAAACCCGACGGCAAGCTTTCCCCGCAATTTCTTGACGCACCCCGCGATCGTTCCGACCAGAGCTGTGTCGGCCGGCCCACTTCACTATAGCTTCGTCCACGTGGGAAAAAGGAACCTATACAGATGTATTCTTGTAGTTCACGCCGTGAGACATGGTATTAGATGAACACGTTCTTCTATTCTTTACGTGAGAGGAGTTCGGGATCAATGGAGGTACATCGCGAGAATAACAGCTTCGTGACTCACATCGCTTGAGCCGCATGCGTAGGGCGAGCGAGCTACGTAGCTACCTATAGGTACATATAGTACTAATCTAGTGTGAGTACCTATAAGTATGGGGTCTCCCCCCGCGTTTCCGGCATCTGGGTCTTTTCTCCAGGTTAAGTTACAGTAGTGTTGAGGTTTATTTTCGTTCTTCGATTTTTTCGAGGCCCGGTGGAGGGCTGATGGCGGCGGGTCCCCGGGCGAGCGGAAGTCTAGGGGTGGTGGGGACCCGGGAATAGATCCATGCGTAGGTAAGGAGATGTGATTGATGTGATTGATCGATAAGATTAAGATTAGAGTTAAGATTAGAGAGATGAGATGAGATAGATGTATATGTCGCGCACGATTGACTTGGAAGTTTTATGTACGTGTAGGGAAGCCCTCGGGCGTATGAAGTCATCACCGGGGTTGTGACATCAGGGCTTGCTTCCAATTATACGAACCATGCGTGCTGTAATAGACGTCTCTACCACGATGTCCATCGTTCTGAAAGTAAACAGGGTCTCGATCTACCATATCAATCTCATCTGTCTGATCTCTCTATCTGCGTACCACTTTACATTTCCTGCTGTTCATATGATATCGTACGCGCTATTCTCTCGACCAAATCCGCTCAAGACGACTTGTGTATATACCAACACGCCCATACTAAGTCCGCTCCAACGGCAACACCATCATGAACCCTATCTGCTAACTATCTAAGCAAGTCCGTTGTCCTCCTCGGGTACATGTATTTCCCCTTGCCCCCGATCCACATACTCGGTAATGGCTCAACGGAACGAAGGGCCCCACGAAGCTGGGTATACCCGTCACTAGCTCATCCTCCCTCCTGTACACTAGGTAAGCTACGTCACAATCGCCGTACGTGCGGAATCGTCCACCGGGTCTCCATCTCGTGACACTAGGTAACCCGGTGGACCTCCGTGCTGTTACCGGTTATGGTGGGCGTTCCGCTGTCCGACTGCCGAGTAAGTTGGCTGTCTCGTCCACCGGGTAGATGGATACATACGACGCTGCGTATGTATGATTTAGGTTTGGATCTAGGGTGTTCATGATGTCGTTGGCAAATTTGTCGGTGGTACGATAGGTGCTTATAAATCCGTGCTGTGAGGAAAGCGAGATACCTACATATATATATAGCGCAAAATGTAGAAGCGGTTCATCGGGCGGCAGTAATCGCCCGCATGTAGACGCTATTATTAGCAAATGTTCATGTTTGCCTAGACCGCCTCGTCGGGAACAAGTTTTTTTTTAGTTTTTTTTTTTTTTTTCGCATAGTAGACGTACTGCGTGGATAACTGTAACGGCATGCTGGCAACCTGACTTGGCGGCGTAATTATGGCATAAGTATAGTTTGATTTATCAATTTCCCAGTCGATGAATATTAGTCAAGTGAGATCAATAGCCATGAATAGTATAGTGAGTGTTAAAATGATGTGCTCTGGCTGGGAACAACCTTCTCGTACAGCTGGAAATTATGAGACAGAGAGCATGAGTGATCAAATTCATGGCGACTAGCAGCTAAATACGAAGAATCATCTATCCTTATCAACTATGGCCATCGTATCTCCATTCTCGTTATTACTGCGTTAGATTCTTAGCATAAGACAGCTTCAGAACTAACGAGCTAAATGCAAAACAAGCTGCTGTTTCCCTTCTCCGTGGGTTTACTATTGTGAGTCCACATACTAACCATTCCATAGCTGTCCATCCTCCGCTTACGTTCTCAGAAACCAGGAATTGATGCTGTTTATCACACAGTTGATGCTTCCCTGGCTTATTCCGCTGTGCAAGGTATGATTCCAAGTCTGTAGTAGCTTGTTCACTAAGCTTTTGCCGGCGGTGGTGCAATGACACCAGCCTTCTTTTCCTGGCTGTACACATACCGACAACCACAAGAGGCGCAGCGAATCATCCAACGACCTTCCAAATTCTGTGAGGGTGGTTCGATTATAGATCCGAATCTGACCATACAACTTGACTTGACACACGCGCGTGTAGACGTCGAAACCTTGACAAGCTCGTCTAGATTTTCATGTAGCTGAAGACTGGATTTCGTAAGGCGCGAAATTTCCAGGTCTTGAGCTCGTAGCTTGCCTTGAAGTTTGATCACTTTAGCCTGATAGGCTTTGAACGGCTTCGTAACACCCTGGAGGACCCCAGAGGCCATATTGTTCCCAATTTCCTTAGTAGAGAAAAAATCTTTCTCCAAGAGGGCAACAATATTCGAAGCAGCAATTGCGGTTAGTTTCTGTTGAAGATTCTGGTCTCCGGTCAAACCCTCAGTCTTCTCGATAAAGTCGCAAAAGGTCTCCGCTGAGAATGGTTTCTGAAGCAAGCAGGCAATTCTCTCAGCTGAAAGTACAGCCAGATCTGTAACGTCATAATATTCGGCAATGTCATTTACATGTGCGTGGTAGAGCAAAACCTCGGCAGTGGTTGGGAAAACTTGCACTCGTTTGTTGGCGGCGGGTTGCGCTGAAGCTTCTGGTTACTAGTTAGCAGTTGAGCTGCCAAAGGATCATGACACAACAGTAATGAAGAACAACAATTTGGTCGAGGAATGATCAGGGTACTACTAGCCCCATGGGTATCGAGTGCGTGGGGCTAATCAGATAGTAATATGGAAACTTTACCTTGCTTTGAATTCTCTTCGGTAGAAGGAAGTTCCACCTTGTAATCGGTTGTATACATATAGTTGAGCATGCATTTTAGTATGTGGAGTTCAAATTTGACTTCGATCGTGTTGGTTTGCGCTTCCTGTGGCGTCGTCAACGTGGATCCGGTAAGTCATTAGGAGCTTAAGGTAGAAGTCATCACACGTACCTTGAGCTTGCTTTTGATCATTCTATCAATGATGGGAGACTGTGTGCATACGATGGCCTTGTGAACTTTAAATTCCCGGCCCTTGCACATGAGTGTTAAATCGCTATGCTCTCCAGATTGCAGGAGCATCGCAAAGATCTTCTTCATGGTAGCCATTTGTCAAGACAGGAGAATAGACGATGCTTTTAGGAAGTTTCCGTTGCAAGATCTGCGTGAAGGTTCTGTAAATGTGCGAGAGTACGAACGATGGAGTTATTTTTAAATTCAGAGAAGGGACCAGGACGAGTCTCGAAGTGTTAAAGGAAAGAACATTTGACTATTTGCCAAATGTTGGTGATGGCGAAGTCAACAACAGATACCAACAACGCAGAGACTCTGGAGAAGAGGGTTGACAGGAAGGCATGAAGGCAAAGAGCTCAGAGAAGAAACGTAAGGCAAGTTTGCTTCGCGTTGCGGAAACACGACAAGTATCTTTTGGGTAGGGCACGTAGATAAGATATACCGGGAAGAGGAAGGCACGGCAGCCTTTCGAAACACGTAGATTCATGTATGCATTCCTAGGCAACCGCCATGTTGAACAAACAATAATGAAGTCCATATCACTTCAGTAGGTAAATCCATTATTTCTTAACATGAGGGGTAGTCTATCAGTGAAAAGATATTTTACCTTAATAAGCAAAGTAAAATCTTTATAATGAGGCATCTCTATGGGCTTCTGCCTAGAAGCGTTAAGACAACCTGGTGATGACACGCTCATGGATTTTTGAATACTTTGGGTGTGGGAGGTCACTCAGCTAGATACCTAGGTACATACTCTGGGCAAAGGAACATCCCATAGGGTAACTCGTACATATCTGCCTACGAAACTACATGTACCGCTTAGTTGGTAGTAGAAAACGAAAGAGCGCCTATTCGGATATACCTGTGAGCTATCCCCAGATCAGTCAGTATGACTGGCGTTTTACGCTGGCTAAGTTGATAGTTCTTTGTTGTTGACTCTCTATGAATCATGAGGTAAGACCATAAAAACTCCTGGTATATCTTCTCAAAGTATGGACACCAATGCGTTTCGCCAAGGCGTTGATTAAGAATCATGACTGGGCTTAAGTTACTGCCTCAGGCCCTGGGTACCCAAGAGCACGTGTAAGATTATGAGAAGTGACACCCGAGATTTATTCAACTCAAGACTCTGTAGCTTTATTGATGTCTTAGCTTACTCCAGTGGTACTGCGTATATTATTTGCTTCGATAAATTCAACGTAAGATAGAGTAGATTGCTGCATGAGATTTGATTTAATTACACATGAACTTCAGAGACATTATAGGCGGTCGGAAAATGTTACCAGTAAGTAAAAATTCAAAGCGGTAATGAGACAGGTCTGTCGTTTGTTCTGGTCGCGCTATAGCTCACATTATTTAGATAAGTAACAACGATGGCGATCAATGCATAGGAACCTGGATCGAGAAAAGATCCGAGAACCTTGTCTACCACGGCGGGGCAAACAAAATTCGGTAGTAACAAGTGAAAGAAAACAGATAAGTAAAGACGGGACGCTGTTGTGTCGTTTGAGGGAGTCATGAAGGCAATTGTATCACAATTGTCAGTTAAAAAAAAACATCGTCATAAGCGAAAGTTGTGAGGCCTATATCGCATGTAACCTGCGCGATGTAACAATGAAGAGTTGTGGGCGTTGGGTTTATCAGCTAGTACAGGACAGGGACAAGGAAACAGCAATGAGTACAATGTATTCATATAATGTGTCTTAACGTCCCTTTTTATCATTTTAACTTTCGAAGTATTCTCAATTCAACATTCCTGTGAGATAAAAACAACAGTGCTTCGTTGAGAATGGATATCAAGATTGTATTCTAGCATCTTGTTAACAACATCGTAACGTGATACTGAATGTTGTGAAGGAAGGTCTTTACCTACAAACGAAAATTACATACAACGTGCTACAAATACAAACTTTTAAAGTCTGTCTGTTGCCCTCCGCTGATATACATCGATAGAACACTAGGTACATTTCATATGACATGTATGTATCATCTCTCTGGCTGCTAGGCGTAATTCAAGAACTGCCAATTGAGCACCCGGTTCTAATTGAATGTATGAATATACGAGAATAAACGTGTAGGAAGTGACTAGAAACGAACATCCTCGCGCCTGGAGTTTGTATTGATGCTAACAGACTTGGTGCAAAGTTTACTTACATGCCTCTAGAAGCGAGGGCCGACTCGATTCTTCTCACACTCGACTCGTAGGATATCTATACACCGAAAGATAAACCGCAACTAGATAAACAACATACGTTAATTTCATGATAAGCTGACTGTCTGCTGAGTAGATATCCTGCCATGCATTAACATGGCTGAAAATGAAGGGACATCTTACTCTACAGTAAGTGCATTATTATGTAACTAATCAACTCGCCAGGCACGTGATCTTGGATTAATAATGATTTAAAAAGTCTTGTGGCAATACTTCAGTTGCCTTCTCATTCTCGATATCAATGACTGGGTATGGCATGTGTGGGACACTGCCGGGCGAACAATGTGTTGGTTGTAGTTCTTATTCACTCTACCAGAGTTTAGTTTTTCTTGTATTCTACCGTTTGATCTGTCTAGTAGGCAAAGGAACAATCGATAATTCTCATCAATCAAACTTGGGCCTGTAAAGTGATTCTAGACTAAGGTCCGACTACTAGTCCGATCATCACAATATTTTGCACTCGACAGTCCCCCTCATCCTTATCATTGAAATGCCGGCCATTGACTCGGGGATTCATCTATCACTAACACCTATTAAACCCCAGCGTCATTTACATTAGTGGCAATATCCCGAATCCCAGCGACAAGAAAGACGCGATGCTAGCCGGTCAACAGGGCGAAAACAAGTAATCAGAACATAAATTAAGCCGACCATCGTACGGTGAAAGTGCGATGTGAGGTGGTACGTGAAAATCGGGCCGCCGCAGTAGGTCCGTGCAACGTGGAACAAGTGTTCTTAGCTGTCCCGTTCGGTACGGCGCACACAAGAGAGCGTGAGGAGGAATGGTAGCTGGAGAATGTCACAATTCGTATCCCAGTCACATACACATACCACAAATCACACACGGCACATCACAACACGCGGCACTGGGCGGGTTACGGGTTTAGTTTTGAGTCAAGCACCGTAGGTGGATGGGTTGGAATGAGTGGGCGAGTGAGCACCGGGTCCCAAGCCAAGCCCGCGCGGCCGAAGCACGCTGGGCGTACACACGGCGACACAACGACGTGCCCGCCGTGCCCAGCGTATCGCATGCGAGAACAGAGCCCACACCGCCTCGCACGACCTCCGCTGTTTCACATCGTTGGTTTCACGTGTGTGAGGGTTCAAATTGGGTTGCTAGATAGCCTAGCTCGGTCGTTGTTGTAGGCAGCAGGCTGGGATGTTTCTTGCTTACTTGTTGAAACTGAGAGTTAGGATACGATCGGATAAGAGAGGGGACGGTGATTGTGGAACTTTCCACGACGGCGAGTGTAATGTGGACATTGTATACGATCTCGATTCGGAGGATTTGGTTGGTGGTATGAGTGATGTATCTTGGAAAACACGCTCGCTGTCCATAGTGCGAGCCTTTGTTTGGTGACGCCGTGCGTGTGCCATGTGATGGAGTGAGTCCTGAGCCGTTTCCCCCTGCTCCGGCTTATATGTCAGTTACTCTGCTCGGGGAATGTACGTGTTAGCTACTCATAGATCACATGATCCGCCTTGTCATTAATGTATTTTCAACTTCTTTCTTTGTGCTTAACTGGAAGTCAACTATATTTGATCGTGGTTGACTCGAATCTTTAAGGCGCACATCTCACGCACATTGAGTTGGAGATTCTAGGGCTTAGACATCACTGTTCACAAATACTCGTGTAATTAGCAGTAAGAAGCTGAACAGAGGGAGATATAGTCGAAAGTCGTGCAGGACTCTTACACTTTTGGTTCTATGAAATTTGGATACGTCTATACTAGATCATCTCATGTTTTCATTGAGTTGAGTTAGCACTTCAACCCCCCCCTAAAATGATACGATGACAGTGGGTCAACAATCCCACTGTGGACAGCTCATTTACCTCACGAAGGACGAGGATACGGCTGCCCATCCCAACAAGATTGCGTAACTTTGCTACCTTATACTGTGGTGCACCATTCCCTATGCTTGTAATTCGAATTTCTTCCTTCGTGGCTAGACGCTCATTATTCCCGGCTGACACCACAGTTGTCGGAGGGTGTAACTCTTCGCGATTAGCTCCGGTAATACAATTCAAGAGCGGTGTGCCTCTTGCGATCATTGCCGTCTCAAGCCGGGGGCGTATGATCAGGTATAATGCCATGACCATAAGACACGTGGACTTACACAGGTGAATCGTCTGGCCTCTGGATCCCCACTGTTACTGTGCATGGACTACCAGATGTTTGAACCCGTCCAGTACGTCCCGTCGGAAGTCGCTGATAAAGAAGTTGATACCGTGACCAACAATCGATTGTGACATTCCGTTTAGCTTATACATGGGCTATATGAACTCGCACTTGGCGGACTTTTGACAATTCGCCGTAGGGCTCTTGCTAATTAAACTCCTCGCAAGACTGTCGACAGGCAATGTATTGTATGCACATATCCTTATCCTCATGAGACCGCCCCTTTTCTGAATGCGTCAATGACAAAGAATCCTCATGTAGTACCCTGGCATAATATGTAAGATGAGCAAATGTAAGCAGTACAGTTCTTTCGCTCTCGTGATTCCGAAAGCCCCCTTATGCCTGCACAGCTCATAATGAAAAACCCCTAGTATCAGTGGGCAAAATTTCGCGCCAGTACCGTTCACCTCGGCAGCAAAAGGGGATTCTCTAATCGTGTTAGGGGTCGCGGGGCACTATTTGGAAACGTAGCCAGGATGCCAGTGAACAATTTTCAAGTTTGTAATTGATCATTGGTGAAGTTGTATGTAGCTTAGGTCTATTGACTGTGTATCAAAACAAGTCAGGCTTTTTAGTCCGTCAAGTTCATTACCATGATACCATGAGAGGCATTTCCAACAACACACGTCCGAGGACACCGTCCCTTTTTAAAGACAGAAGAAAATGGGTCATTTCATCATTCATGAGCAAAGACTTAAGAAAAAAAAAAGGTCGTAGTACCACCCTGCAGTTTTCAAAGCAGCTGGGTGTGCGTGCATCAAAACAAATAATTTGATCATGAACATTACCCTCCTCGGATGTCGTAATTGTGGCGTAGCGGGCTTGGTCGAGTAACTCGTTTAATCCGGCTAGGACGAGGGTATTATCTCATATTGAAGAATTAATGTCCACCCAAGGATGGATCACTTCGTGAAACATGTACACAGCCCCAATGATACTTGGTACCAATTCTCAGGTCGTCATATTCGTAAAGGGTAATTGCTATCGCCCGATGATGCAGACACATATGCATGATCAGGTGAGCGTAAGCAGTACAAGAAAGTTGTGCAAGGGAATGGAAGGAATGTGAAGTAACAATGAGTCACTTGCCTCGGCTTGAGGATTGGATACCTCAAGCCGTGGCTTAGAAGATGCCTAGTTCCAGTAAGAGAAAGGCGGGTTGTATAGAACACAGCTCACGCGTGGGATCGACATTACCGCCGCCGAGCACCTCCAACAGTTGAAGCCGGTCTGTTCATTGCGTCATATACTGGAGGGACTATTGTGCCATCAACTAGCGTTTTCCGACGCTTCAAATCTAGGCTGCCGGTTGAAGGACGCTGTAGTTCCTCTTCATCATCTCGTCCTCGTTTGTGACCCGATACGCCGTTCAAAACTGAGGGAGGGGCGTAACCATTCTGCAACGAAGGGGTTATATCCGTTTGGGAGCCATACACATCAGAGGCAGATGCTCCATTAGGTGCTGCCCGATCGTTACTCACTACATTATACAAGTTACTGGACGAAGGAGGCACTCGTGGCGGTGTACTGTATCCTGTGGGTTGCCCATAATATGGCTGGGGTGGTGCGGCGGTTCGAGGAGTAGCGCGACCAGAATGGGCTTGATGACCCGGAGAACCGGATATATCTGATGATAAATGTGCATGGTCTCCCGACATAGGTGCAACAGGAGGAGCGTTATAGTTGTAAGCATTTCGGTTGGCATCATATGCTCCACTGTCGTGTGTGTACTCTGCCTCATGCTCTGCCTCATCTTCACCAGTGGCATGCGGAACAGCATCAGTATGCGGTAACATACCATTGGGTGGCTTGACATCTGAACTCTCTGTCACACCAGCACCAACGGGTCGTCCTGAAGGGGGTCCCATCTCACTCTTCATATAAGAATTATTCTGCCCATAGACATTTCTATCCGGTGGGCTGTTGTGTGACGGATATGGCGCTTGCTGCGTTGAATGATTATAAACGCCACGGGAATTATCATATGGCTGAGTAGCTTGAGGATACGACTGCATACTGTGCAATGAGTTGCCTGGAGGAGTTGTGGCGGGAGTAGCCGGCATTGACCTAGCAGCATTGCTCAAGCTAGTGTCGATAGACATCGGGTTAGTACCCTGGGCGCCATTCATGCCTTGCTGTCCCCAGTAGCTCTCGGCAGCACCCATGCTTCCCATCACGCTCGAAGCACTTGTCGGAGGTGTAGGAAAAGTGTGAGCGCGGTCAAGGGATGGACGTGCGGAACCGGCATGCGAGGGTAAAGGTTGGGGGCCGGGGAGTCCTATGTGGTGGTGGTGCTGTTGTATTGACGGCAACACGCCGCTAGGAGGCGATGGTCCTTGGGCAGGACCAGACCCAGGAGCGGGCCCATTACGCATCTGGCTTACTTCTGCTTTCCGGCGCTCAGCAGCAGCCATGACCTGATTTGTTCTGTTCTGGTTTGTTGGGTGATACAAAAGTGCCCCTATATTATGCACGAATAGCGGGTATAGTAGCTCAGTAATCTTTTCCTTATTTGCGAAGTCTAGCGCGCGCTCAAAAGGAATCCTGTGACGATCAATTAACCAACTTGAAACTTTAAACAACGCATAGCGCAAACATACCATACGCCCTTTAGATGCATCGGCCCAATCTTCACAACATGTCGGATTTTCTCGCTTTTCAAAATACCATCTCGCCTTCCACGTGTCATTCCTGCCACGTTCAGAAGTTTCGTCCCGTTGATCATGTGATTATCTGTGAAAAGTCAGTTTCCAAGGCCCAAAAATATTTCTGTGGAGCAGCGCACCTTCACGACGAGCAACACAAATGCCCCTGGCTTCGACTTGGAAGCACAAACTTCCTTCGTCTTCCCACAACGTTGCAGTCACCCGAGGTTTCATACCCGGAGGAGCAATTTGTCCACTTGTGTCAAACCCTTGATAATTGTTCTGCATTGCTGACTGATTGGGGACTCCTGGGAGTGGTAGTACATTGGCCGGTCCCATCGGCGCCGAAACAGCTGGTGGTGCTGTTTGAGGTGATGGCAGCCCATTGGAGTAATTGTAAGGATATGGCGGAGCAGAGTACTGCGGGCCAGGTTGTAACAGAGTAGGTTGAGGGTGTCCATACTGAGGCATTGCACTTGAAGTCACGGTTTGCGGTGCTGATGCTGGACCAGCAGACATGTGCTGAGCCTGGTAGTACATGTCTGGTTGTGGATTCATCGCTGGGTATTGCTCGAAACCGCTAATGCCGTGGGATGTCCCGGCTATTGCTGTCGAAGTTGGGAGACTTGGCGAGGGGGTCTTTGGGCCGTTGGAGGACACTGAGGTGAAAGAAGACTGCGAATCGCCGTTCGAGCTCGCTGATGATGCAATAGAGCTAACCCGGGGAGATGATGCGCTTGGTGAGTACGCCGCCGTTGGCTGTGGCAAGGGAAGTGATGGTAGCTTTTCAGTCACATATGGCGGGCGCCCAGTTGCAAGAGCACCGTAGTATGGTATATCAGACGTTCCCCGGGTTGGCAGGTAAGAAATCGGTGGTAAATCCAGCTTTGCGGTTCAACAAGTTGAAATTGAGCGACTCAGGAGGGTCCAAGTTCAGACCCAATTGCAGAGCGTGGGCAACTGAACTCTTATCACTTGAAACGGGCCAGCTACAATGGCCTCAAATTTAAACTGGAACTGCTAGGAGCCGCGTAATCGAGTCCTTTCAAGGAGTTAATGACCAAGACAACGACACCTAGGGATCCTCGGGATGATAAAAGCTTTCTCCGAAATCGTGAAAACCACAAGAAGTCAAAAACAAGACAATAAATAAACCTTCCAGTCAATGCTTGCAAGTCAGCGCTAGTAGGTGGTGTTGTGCCAGGTCATAGGCTCTGGAGCAAGAATCTTCCAATTGGGTCCCGAAAGGTAAAATTCCAGGGGGTATCTCAGATAACAGTTCCGAGTCGCCAAAAAACGATGCTTGATGACTTGATACAGCAAGACTTATTCCACCTCTTCGCAAAAAACCACACCTCCGAGCAGTATGCTTTCGTATCGACGTAACAGACACAAGAGAAAAGATGCTGGCTTAAAATCAGGCCAAACAAATGAATCGTAATCGTTTGATTCGTTCGAATGTCACAAATCTCGGGTCCTGACGCGTAAAGACAAAACAGAGCCGCCTGGACATCGACAATGGGCTCAACCTCTAACTTAATGGGCGGAAGCGTCGTAAACTCTAGGCGTGCAGGAGCAGATTAGCTTCCGGAGAAACGGCAAGTATGATTGGCATGAACAGCTAGAGTTTGTAGGGAGAGCATGTGCTGTTGGTAAGCTCCACGGCCACCAAGCTGCCAATCAAGGAATCCACAACGGAAGCGACTAACCTTGTAGCTCTAACCCTCGAGTGACCTACAACCCGGAAGAATTGGGGAGATCGGAAGTGAAGAAAAGAGAGGCGGAAGAGACGACAAGAGGAGGAGAGGGAGAGAAAGAGAGGAAGTCTGGGAGAAGACAAGACGAAGAAAGTCTCTCCTTGTCGGGGGTGAGGAGTCTGGAAGGTAGAAGAGGAAGAGGAGAAGAGAAGGAGGAGGTTGAGATGGATAAGAGTGAGAGCGAACAGATCGGTTGGCTAACTGAGAAGGTGATAGGATGGATGGAGAGAGTATGTAGGTACCGTCGAGAAGTACTTGGGTACGGGCAGGATGTACCTCTACCCATGTATGCTGGTTATAGGTACGCTACAGCAGCCCACTGGTACTCAGCCCGGTATAGGAGCAAAGGAACTTTTGGGTCCTTGGGGGGGGAGAGGGGAGGGGAGATAGTGTACCTAAGGTACAGTACTCCATACATTAGGTAGGTACCTGCCTATGGAACCCTCAGTGATAGGAGGTCAGCTGTAGGATACATACCCTAGCAGCCCAGAATTGCTGGATCGTAGGTACCTACCTACCCACACCAGTGCTATCATCAGCACTCGATACCTACCTACTGGCCTTTTGACCTGCCACTTGCTCACTTACTGCTAGTACCATGCTACCCATTAAGTAGGTACCTGTCTTCTGTACTTTCGTCCCTCACTACTAGGGACGTAAATACTGTAGGTACATATGGCTGGGGTGCGTATTAGCAGCACTGGGCTAGGCTCCTGTTACCGATGGTGGCTAATGTAGCTAAGTACTGTAAGTGAAGACTGGGTTTGCACCTAAGTACTTAGGCCAACTCGCAACTTAAAATGTGCATAACACTCAAAGCATTCTCTTCTAGATATTTAGTGTAGGCAGGCATGGACCGCAGATACTGTAAGCTGCATACCTACTATGTAGAGATGTAGGATACCTATGTAAGGTGTCTACTACGGTGGTATAGGTAGGCACTTACTCTGCACTATGGTATAACGGAGCTGTCAGTATTTGGTACGGACATTTAGCGAACAACTGCAATACTGAAGGCTCTGTGCCTACCATAGATGTACCTACCTACTGTATGAGAAGCTAACAGGGTACCTACGCACATACATAGGTATCTCTGTCCATCCGAGCTGCAAGGATGGGCAGGAGCGAGGGAACGGCTAGCCTGCGCTGCGTCCCACGACTTCTTGCTGATTTTGCTAGGTTTGTGTGCCTGGGTCGCCTGGCTCTATCCTTGACGAGAAAAGCTAGTAAGTACTTAGGGCAAAGTGAAGGTGGAGGAGCGTAAAAACATGGGTGGGATTCAATGAATTTACCTGGTGCAAATGCAAATGGTGCAAGAGGTGGTGGAAGTGGAGTTGGGTTGGACCGCGCAGCGACAGATTACTGAGGCCAGGTAGGGTCTCCTGGTTCCAATCTTCACAGCCGTCGTACATAGTACATAGTACTGCTGTCCCGCTGAAGCACCTCTGCCATATGTACCCAGTTACTAGGTACGTTGTCTGCAAGTAGGTACCTGCCTGGCTCGGGACGGAGATTGCGCTAGCGAGACTCTAGAACTAGAGCAGGATCTGGAGGCTGGAATGAGCCCTGTAAATTGGATACATCCGCTGCCTTCCCATCACGGTAGCGCTCAAGTCGGTACCTACTAGGTAGGCACGGGGTACGTATCAGGAAGATCCACCGTACGCTACTTTCCAGCATTAGCCCCCTGCCCGAGAGCCCTGTCAGATATGGATCTAGCCTAGTCGAGTGCACACTATCCACAGTGCCAGGTAGCTTGCCAGGTAGCCGATGTAGATAGATAAGTACACTCCTGGTGGACACTGGTAGCGTCTGGTAGGGGTTGGTTCTCGGGCGTCGTTTCTCAGTTGGCTGGGCCAACGTTGTACGGTAGCACACAACAAGGCCCCAGTGTGGCTCGTTAGCGGTAGCGTGTAATCCAGGGGTGCTAGTCGGGGCCGTCGAGGGGCGTATCCCTAGAGAAGATATCGTATACAGCGGGCATCCCTGGCAATTCGAAGATGGATCGACGTCCTTCTCTCTCTCCGTTGCGCGCGGGCTTTTTCTCATATTCAACGTCTCCGGACACTTCACTGGTGAAGGCCTTGGTACCATGCATGCATGCGGTCTGGTTGCAAAGCGCAGGGCTTTCAACAGTTGAAGGTTTGTGCTTAGCATGTATAGTTGTGAGTTGATTGTGAGATTGTTACAAAACAGCTCGAGGCGCCACTCATCATGAGTATGGGTATCCTCAAAGCAAGCCTGGGAAGGTTAGCCGTTGAATTTGGGGCACATCTCAAGAGGTGATGGATACCTACCGAGCCTACCTCGCCACTTTCTTACTCACTTAAGTAGATGCGGGGGGGACTGTGTCACCTGGGAAGACCACGATACGTGGTTGGAAATTGTACTTGTACGAAGTACGCATACTAAGCACATAAGAACGGCAACAACTGGTTGCTACCTCATCATACGGTCATTTCCCTTGCCAAAAACATTAGAAGCGCCGGCCAGATCGCTGAGGTATTCTAGAACAGCTTGAGAGGGCCAATTAGAGCTGGTGGTGATTTCGCCGCTTTTCTTCTTCTATCATTTTTGGTCCTGATGGATGCAGTACATTACAACACAGGTAGGCAGTCGGCCTTCATCGGGGACCGTCCGCACGCCATGGTGCTAAGTGACTAGCAACTTGTCTACATGTCTCCTAGCTGAGAAAAACACGTATTTAGCCACCGAGAGTGTTCCCGTTATATGTATCGTACCGTAGCATACCTACTGGAGATAGAACGAACACCGTAGCGTACGGTAGAGTAGGCATTCCAGATGGTATTCGAAAGGTGATTGATTACTGTAATGGTGGAGGGTGGAGACCGGAAACCAAGATGGCCGCAGCCCGTGTGGCCTGGTGGATTCTTGTACGTCTATTCAGTAGATCCTACCTAGACTGCCTAGATGGTCCGTCGGCGGGGATGGAGTGAGCATATTGCGAATTAGTCTCGGTCGGTCGGTCGGTCAGTCAATCAGTGAATTCTCGCGGGTCGGGTTGGCGGTTGATACACAGTGTGGATGGGACTGTCCATCTGATGCCTCGAATCCTGGGTCCCTTCGGAGCCAAGAGTGTCAGCCAGCGTACCATTTTGGTTCATTTTAGTTCACACCTATATCGCATCGTACATCGGCATGACGAATGAAATGGATGATGTCCGACACTTGTACGGAGCTCGCACGTACTTATATTCAACAAGATACGTAGTCAGTTCCCCCGCGCGCGCTCAGATGTCAAGCAGTTGAAAAGAGGACGGGGCGTACGTAGTATATATGAGCGAGAGAAGAAGAAGAAGAAGAAGAAGAAAGGAGAGAACGATTCAAGCTAGGTAGCTACGCGCATGGAAGTGGGAGACATGGAAAGTAAGGTTATCAATTTGCCATTCTGGGATTTCTTTAAGCGCAATGGGAAATTTGCATGCATAGCTGCTGTGGTAGTCTTTCCATTCCGTATGTAAGCTGAGACAAGTAGCTCGTCTCTCTCCTGCGGAGTTCATCGCAATGTGACTTACATACTACTTATCTACGAAGTAGGTAGGACCCGCCTCCCAATTTTCCTTGGGAAAAGCCCTTACTGCCTGTAGGATGAGAGACAAAAGGCGACGAGCATTCCATACCAACTGATCGTTCCGACTCCATACCACAAGCCAGCAGCTGTTCTCCCAAGCATCTGGTGTACCAACGAGGTCAACCTCGTGCCGACTTGCATCAGATCCGGCGTCTCGAGCATCTATGCCAATATGCATGCACACGATGAACACAAGCACCGCCCCCACAAAAATTTAACTATAACAGAGAAGCATGAAGGAAAGCGATGGCTTTGATGGGTCAAACGCCAACAACACAAAAGGGCGGCCGGTCCTTCGTCTGTTGTCGAAGTGCCACGCTTGGTTCTAGCGCGGCATCGTGGCACAAACAACATGTTATCCGCGCTGAGAGTCTGAGACACACTAGTGGCTTGAGTGGCTTTTTCTTTCATCGCGCAATGACACACTCGAGGACATGTTTGCTTGTAGAAAAGTAGTATACCACTTCAACTGAGTCCTGTCATAAGCATACTTGTCTATACATACCTAGTAGGCATATAGGTAGTTCCTAGCTGTGAAAACTCGCAGAAGACAGGAGTGCCAAGGGCTCTAGATGTAGATATCATCTTTCAAGCGGCTTGGGGCCTTCAAAGGTTCCGAAGTGCCAGAAGTTTCCTTGACGATGGAGATGGTTTTGGTCATCTAGAGGGGACGGCCCTTGCTCCTCCGATCTAGGGACAAGAAACTGGATCGATTGCATGGAAATTGTTACATATCGGGGAGAAAAATAGCAACACTGGTAATAAAGGACTTGCAGTAAAAATATTTCTTCATCGCTCACTTGGTAGGCTCATCACTTTTATAGAAGCCCTTGTGTTAGAAAAGTTCATGGAACCTCATAATCACTTACAACACATATCGGTAGTTTTATAGCGACCTTAACTAAGACGTTGATAGATCATTGGTATGTGCGCTGTAGAATAGTAACCACACTGTCCTTTGGTTATACTACTCCATGGGGCCGGCGTTAGAGTTCTTGGCTCGCATCTTCCCCTCTTTCTTGATGGCTCTGACCTGGTGGTCGAGCGTCGCCAAGAGCTGTTTCTGTTGGTGCTACTGCACGCTCACAGACCCTGGTCATAATAGTGAAGTCAGACAATCCAACATCATCGCGACCGACCGAGATCCACTTACTTAAGTAGATTCACTACCCCGGCTCAAGTACAATACCTACCTAGCTTGATCCAATACTCCATCCGTACTCAGTCTGTTAACTGTGATCTCAATCCCAGACGTATTACATATATATACAGTGCAGACAGTAGTGTGCTGGAGCTGACTGAGGAGAGGGAGGCATGTTGATTGCTAGACATATTATTCTTAACTTCTTCAATCGAGTTGGGGTCCTCGGCATATGATCAATCAACCACTCTGAATCTTTTTCTAGTAGAGTCCGGTGTTCGTCAAAGCTGCAACTAGCGTTCGAAAGCGGCAGCCAATGCATGCGATAAGCCAGGGCCCAGGTTGATGCGCACGTATTGTAGATGTGCATTGCTAGACAAGTGTACATACTTAGTACAGTAGATCCCGGAGTTGGAGTAATTTTTTTTTAACTTGGATTAACTCAGGAGCATTGGCATATATATAAACCTACATACGTATACTTAGGGTTAAAGAGTACCTGCTTGGTCGACTCATCTTTTGTACATACAGTAGGTACGCCTTTAGATGCACGACGGTGGTAAATCTAATCCGAACTCTCATTGCAGTGCTGATATTGATCCTCTGGTGCTTCCTAGGCAACTCTAACGTTATTGTCACTCCGGTGACGAACGGTTCCTTTATCTTGCTCTTGCTGTTAATACCTACCGTAGTCGGACTTCATCTGCTAATTACCCTGTTTAAACTGTCTTTTCCTGGCCACCTGGGAAGGTTATTGCACAAGGGTGGCACCAGGTAGCTTAGTACCATGCCACTGTACAAGCAGAGGCAGATTGGATTGCATACTTACAATGCAATGTGACTTGTCCAGTAGGGATATGGGTCAAAACTTGCCAGGGTCAGATCAGAACAAGTACAGTACGCAGTATGTACAGTAGGTACGACAGATTCAAATGCAACCTATTCCAGTGTTTGCCAAAGAACCGCTCGAATGAATAGATGAACGAATTGACTGATTGAGTCGCTGCGGGTGTCACAGGGCGCTGTTAGCCAGGTTCGCAGGTAGGAAAGGATTCGTATTACTTGCACGAACTGTTTACTTCGTAGGTTGTTTCCTGGTCGGGCTTGGCTAGAGTTACATATATCCTTTTAGCCTTTCCATTAACCTTCCGGAAAACAATGGCCTCTAGAGTGGCCCAACGTCGTCTTAAGCTTTGCCAAATGCCCAGGTCATATCTGCCTCAGAATCTGAGAGAGATTCTATACAGGTAGATTATACGTATCAGTGTAGTTGCCACAGAAAATCAGCAGGCTTGAGAATAGATGGCCAGAGTGGTAAGCAGCAATATGGATGCGTCTGCGCACACGTCAGGTCCCCCTCATGCAAGATTCCGCGAGCGCTCAGGATGCATCTGCCTCGTGTACATGCTTTTACAATACCGGCAATCGAGAAAGACAAATGCCAAGCCTGTTTCTGTACTTACAGTCCTGATACCTACCTGCCCTTGCTTACATGTATATCTAACCGAAAAGGGGGCCGTTAATAGAAAACCACTAGCCTCCTACTTAAGTTTACTGTTAGTACTCACTAGCTACGTGTAAGTAAGTAAGTACCTAGAGTGCCAGATCTACACTACCTACATGATAGCAACCCATGCGGATGATCAGGCCACTGCACAACGGCTGTCTCAATACACGTAGACTTATGAGGTGGTAAGTAACGACCCTGACTAAAATAAAGTTACAAAGTAAGTAATATTGAAAATTAACCCTGGTCTTTAAACATTCGTCGAAGTGGGCTGTTGGACTTCTTGAAATGGCTAGTGGAGGCTGACTATCAATGTACGTGTACGTATAAGTAGGCACGATGGTATAATGGTCGAGTATACCCTGACAATATTCTCGGCCCGGAAAGCGATTACCTCTCAAAGGTGTAATGTAATGTTCATGTATTTTACTCGAGGAGTCAGTGATGCCAGTCAAAAGAGACAATTCCGTGATTGTGTCACATGGGCAAGTACCAACCATCTTCTTGTGCTAAGGGCTGTTTGAGTACCAGGTCTTGTCTCAAGTGGTCGGTTGGTGATAGAGCCGCCATCACACTACGCCGGCCCATACTACGTACTTAGCAGACGGATACCTAGTAGTAGGTACTGCAATCTTGGAACATCGACGACAGGCTGTCACTTGTGCGGTAGGTCGTGTCTGCATACTACATACAGTAGTAAAGTAGCTCGCATCGCGCCATGGCCGATCGATCAGCTGATGAGCCGATTGTGTCTGGATCAGACATGTCACATGGCTCTGCGAGGCAACAGCAAGGAACAAAGTCGAGATCCGCGCTGCTGGAAACGAGTTGACTCAGCAAATTGTACAGGCTGTAGAATAGGGGCCGGGCAGATGCAGGCTTCTATGCAATCGAATGCCTCCTTCGTGTGCAGGTTCAACTATGCGGATCTCGTGTCATCGTTACTTCGTGCTCGCAAGGCCCGGAAAGCACAGAACTAAGACTCAACCGACATTCAGGACGGCGGTACATCGCGGGAAGGGCGAGGTGGGTACGAGGCGAGATGGCCAACGCATGCCGTGGAAGAGAGCCTCAGGAGTCCACTGTATGCGATGCGATGCTCATGCCATGCACGACATTTCTACAACCGCTGACGCGCGCCAATACATAAGAGCCTCACTATAGACTACAATAGCGCGATCGTCGTGACATGCCACAGCATTGTCTACCTGGTATATCGAATGGCGCGTGCGAAACGTACCTCTACTCCTCACTCACGCCCACTTGCTTGCCGTCACCAGAATACGCATACCTGTCGGGACTTGCCGTGTGCGCTAGCAAGTGCTGTAGTTGGATTCCTCTCAAAATGAAGATCCGTCCGTATGTATGTATGGGGCTTCGCAGCCCGCCGGCTCGGTTTTACTTGCAAATCTCCGCCCCGGAATCCCTTACTGCAACCAGGGCCTGCCGTCGATATCTCCATATATGATACGTACAGTAGCAGGCCAGAGTCAAGTGTAACGAGGGCATGTATGTAACTATGCCTGCTTGCTGCACGTGTATGACCAGCTACGTCGCACAGCATTGTGGTTGGTACGAGACATTAGATAGTATAGTATGGAGAGCAGTGGTGCTTACATACATACCGGTACAACAGATGGGTAGATCATCAGAGTCCGCCCATTCCATCTACTCATCTTGAATAAGCTACGTCGCCGAGTGCGATTAATCATGCGCCTTCCTCACTCTGTCGGGGACTCCCAACGGCGATGTTGCTCAACCACGTTTTGAATATGAATATGTCGCATTCAAGGAACGTCCAGTCGACCATAAGTTACACGACACTACATGGCTCTTCTTTTCTTGAACCCTAGAGTAAATGCCGACTGGCGTATCGATGTTACGCCGGAGATGGAGCCAATGTTACCCTACCTACACTACTCTACGAGCAGACTTACTTACTTGCTGAATACCTATAGGTATGTACCTATTGTCGATAATAGCGTAGCTACATGTAGTAGTAGTATTGTTATTTCCATTACTTATTTACATGCGACATACTTTATACAGTGGGCTTACTCCCATGTCCCATCGCTTACCGATACATGGCTTGGGTAGACAGACTATCTCTAACAATGGAAGCCGTTTTAACGGCTGACGAAATAAGCTTCTCCCGTCAGCGTACCTACTGCCTGCGGTGTACGAAGTAGTGCGCTTGAGGTACGATTTCGGGACATGCGCTTGAGCACTTGCATGACCGAACAGACTAACGCACGGCGGGCGCGGCTATGCATATCGCAGACATCAACCAATCACCCATTTTGCACGACCCCATGTCTGGCCCATTCTGCCCATATCTCTCTGCAGGGAAGGGGTCGTTCGATGGCGCGCTAGCTCTGTCCAAGCTGGCCAGCCTTGCTGTGTTGTCACTAGCCGGTGGATTAGGGTAGGTACATGTATCTATCTCGAAGGGCACAGCAATCCGGGCTGGACAGGGTCTGTTTCAGGCTGCTCTCCGCCAATAAGTGAATACCGCAGACTAACCGGGTCTGGATCACGGCCAGCCACCATCTATACCTAGTAGATATTCATGGCGGCCGTCTGTCAGGCCACCGCGTCCAACCAACAGGCTGATCACCGGCGAGCAAGAGGCGTACACTACACTACTTACAATCACTAACCGTGGTCGCGTCGGTGCTTACCGACTGAAGAGGATGAAGACTAGGTATCCGAATTATCATCATGTTGCTTACTCAAGTTCCCTGGTCTTAGTACGATTTCCCGGGGACACAACACGTCCCGACAAGCAACGAGGTGATCCAAGTGGCTCGCGTCGACGAGCCTATTATGGTATCACATAGTATACTGCGTACTACATTACATGTACACGACGGTGATACCAGCGCTGTAATCGGATAGATAGTGCGTGTCCATGAAACCAGGCATCGACCTAAGCAAGTAACCTTGGGTCCTCCGGTCTGTCTCCGACTTGAGAAAAGTCAGATCGGTGTTTATGAGTATGTTACGGCCAGGGCCGGGAATTCCAGTTCCGTGGGGTCTTCCCCCTTGATATCAGAACGCCGAGACGTACAATAGGTACCCATGTACTTGTCATGAAGGCTGTTGAGCTTTCTGGCTGGGCCGTCGGCACTTGTTCTGGCAACATCCCATCATCGACGGGACAGTGTAAAGTGGTTCTTGTGCTGCCTTTGGCGGCGTGCACTACACACACACTACCTTTCTCGAATATTTTAAGAATTTAATTGTTTGTGTGCCAACCTCTCTGTCACCCTCCATTTCCAGTCCAGCCAGTGGTCCGGCCAATCAAGGGCGCCCACGTCGACCAGCACACCCATCCAGCTGATGTGGACACTGGCCCTAGGACAGAACCTACTACAACTTCAAGTATGTGGGATGGGGCCAAGTGAGATCTCCAACGACAAGCCACCAAAACTAACTAATCAAGCACCGGTTGCGGACTAGCTTATGGGAGGGTCATTACGCTAGAAAAGGCTGCCGAGTACTATTCAGCCAATCTCGTGGTGCGAATGCCTTCAATATTACAAATTGTGGGAGAGCTGAACGGCCCATGGTAGATAACCTGGACACATCTATTCCTACAGACACTCACACGACACGCAGGATGGTGACAATCAGCCAGCTAGCCCCGAATCCCTCGAGCGGGCGGGCTTACAGTCGGCGCACCTACCACGACACTATTTGCACTAACTAACATGGAGAGCATGCACATCATCAGGGCTCCGTAATTCGCATGGCAGTCCGCGCGGGCTGCAAGAGCGGACCGTTATCCGTGCTAAAAAGGCTTATCAGCCTGTCTCACACTGACGACGAGCATCTCGGGCCAAGTGGGAGGGGAAAGATGAGGTGGTGTGAAGAAGGGTTTGGTGGCGCCATGAGGAAGTGCACACTTACCACTTCACAAACCTGTACCACTGCCTCCTTCTTTAGGCCGGTGTTATAGGGATTTGTTGGTCCAATGGGAACGCACAACGTGGGAGAGGGTGGCCAGCGTGTTCGTCTCTCCACTACCAACATCGGATTCACTGCGACAGATTTCAAGCAAGGTACAGAGACGCCGGCCAGGCTTTCGATTGGCCATGACTATACGTACAATGACTTTGATGTCCTGGATCCTGCGAAACCCATGTCTCTATCTGCCGCTCACGGTCTTACACTACATAGTACACACTTCTACACTTGGCCAAGTGTATATAGCCCTTGATCCTGATGGCAAGAGTCGACAAATTAGCCACTCGCTTACATACACTTGCAGAGTGACAGACTTATACTGTAGAGATGGCGGTTTACTGAAGTTTACCTAACCCTTCATATTTCGAGCTGGAGAAAGGGAACTTCCCAACCACTTTGTTTCGCATACAAGGAGGTTGGTTCAACAGTTGCTGCAGATGACCAAGCATCTTCCGTCCAGTCCACATACAGATAATAGTCAGTGTAGTCGTATTTGCACTGAAACGGAGTTCTGGGCGGTTGATACGTCTTCGCGTGTACACACTGTGCACCAGGTAGCGAGCGTACTACGGCTCTGTACGGCTAGGCAGGAGACGCGCCGCCGATGATGGGTGATGGTGGTGATGATGATCCTGGAGCACCCCGCGTAAATAACAGGCCCAAGCTTCTCTTCACCGCCACTTCATGCCGACCACCATCTCTCGTACATGTACATCTGTGCTGCATTGTGTATCTATCTCAGATCTTCTAACGGAACCCCCCTCCCCTACACTACCTAGCGTCTCTAGGTACACCACGCTACTATCCAATATGCCACGATACCTTCTACGCTGCCGCCATGGAAGTATGTAATCGAAATCCTACTAATAATCTTGGCATGCTTGCTAGACGCCCCAATCCCCTGTCCGATGATCAGCGGTTATTGGCCTTAACGACCAAGGGCTGCACGGACTGGCAGAGAGAGATACCTACCCAAACCCCAAGTCGTGTAGCATACTTGGAAAGGCTGTTGTTACCTCACGGGAAGAACTGCCGTTTACAATCAATATACTCTACCTAGTATAGACAGCTCATCATCCTGCCCTGTGTTATGTCTAGAGCCGTCCGAGAGAATAAGCACAGCGGTACGTTGGGCAGAGTATTGAAAGCCAAAAAATAAAAATAAAAATAAAAAAATTATACAAGGACGCTATGCTTATTTTAACGTTGAGTCTCATTGTTTGTGGTTAGTATAGTTCCCGTCCGAGTCCTCTTCAGCTTCTTGAGATCTTCACGTAGTACATGTAACGGACTGAGGAGCAGTGAGTAGCGTCGTTTATTCTCAGTGCGCTAGCAGGAGCGCCATCCTCATCCCAAATCGCAACTCAACGGGTGTTACTTACTTTGAAGGGTCCTGTTAAGTTTGTGCCGTCATCCTATTCACTCGCGTCTTCCATCTACTACCTACCTACTTCACTTACAGTACTTACAGTATCCAGTACTGAGTAAATGTACGGCCACTTGAGGGGGAAAGCCTGTCCTGTCCAATGAGAAAATCCCTCCTGCCCAATTCGTTCCTGGCCAGTGATAGATCTGTCTAGGCTCGGAAGCACGTCAATCCAACAGCCTGCACCAGGTAAGTAAGTATCTACATACAGTACCTACATACCTACCTAGGTCGGTACTGAGTACAGAAGTACTGCGCTTATGCTACCGTGCGCTAGATAAGTAGCGCCACGTACGTAGATACTTTCAGACTAGGTACCTAACCACCTGGTAAGCACTGGGCAAGGGCCCTTACTTACTGCCCTATTCCCAAGCGCTAGTATTTGATGGGTATCCCTACCAGGCAGGTATCTACTGTGTATAGCACAGTGCCTTACCTACCTACCTATGTAGGCAAGTACCGCACGTACGGATAGAGGTCCCGGCTACCTACCTACCTCATACCTCTAATTCAGGACATATAATAACCGAATTCCACAAGTGTCGTATCTCAATCGAAGACAAGTGCCCCGACAGCAACTTGTTCTGCTGTATCTCCGTGATCAGTATATGATTGACAGCTTGTCAAGAGGAGGCAAGCAAGTCATAAGTATACAGTACCGCTCGCGCAAGTGACATGTGCCTTGCGCATACTTAGATCTGGCCAACGGGCATCGAGGAACTTACAGTCCCACTAACCTTAGTAGATAGGTAGGTAGGGTCTGGTAGGGCAGGCATTCACGGTCGAGATGGTCAAGAGGGCTATTGTTTGAAATGTGGCTGGCAATCTCAGACGCACATGAGGTAGTTAGTCCCTCTACTAACTAACGTACCTTTGAGGCTGCGAGGACTTTTGTCTGTCGTGATCAAATGATCGTCATCAACATGCTTGTCAACTAGCGCTCGACTAGGGCTGTTGTCCTAACGAGGGTGGACAGGCCGTTTCGATTGGCTCAGAGCACCCTGGATGTGGTTCACAAACAAGGGACTCCCGTGAGCACGAAATCCACACGACGGCACCGAGCTGCCTCAAGTCTGCTCAAGTCTGCTCAAGTCCCAGTGGTGTCGGTCCGTATACTCTATACTTGGTGGACTACTCCTGAGCCCTGATCATTACGTGCGATCATTGTGTGCCTCTTCCTCCTTGTCGGTAGCCCGAGTACCTAGTAAGTGTCCCTCACTAGCAGCTCGTCCGCTCGCCCGCCCGCCTTCTGACCAGGACAGGGCTTGTGAGACATTTAGGATGTGTTCGCACTCTCGACTATGCTACCTAGTAGCGCTAGCATACTACTGGGAGTGAGTACGGAGTATAGAGTAGAGCTTTCTTATATGTTAGTAGTATGGCCTACTCCCGACCAATGATGGTGTATGCTGTAGAACAAATCTCTTGTTCGTGGTGGTCGTGGGATGATCGTCACTGTTGAGAATCCATCGGTTTCGATCTGACATCGTGCATGAGCCGTGGGCTAGCCCGGCCGTCCACCTGTACATGTACGCCAACCCGAGCATCCCACAGGGCCACAGCTACCGCAGTAGTCGCCTGCTGTGCTAACGTGTGACGCATGTACGTGTATCTGTAGGGGCAGGAGGATTACCGCTACATATCCGCACTCTACATTACTAGCGGCGGAAGAGGAGACATGGGATCGAGTTGCTACAGCGTACAGCGTACAGTAGCATACTTCTACGTACTTATATATGTATGTACAGTCGTCTCGTAGATGCAGATGCATACATGTACATACAATCCGAATCAGATCGTTGCCCCTTGACATAATAAGCCTCCTGGAATCGATGCAAACCTCATCGGTGCAGGAAAATTCAGGCACCGAGAGAACGAGGCCAGCTTCCTGTGTGTGGATCGATCACGAAGCGAAGAGAAACTCAATTGAGCCAAAACCCGCAAACTCCGCGGCCCACTAGACATTGGCGTCTCTGCATGGAAGATACGGAAGAAGGGATGGAGGAAGGGCAGAGAGCGACATGGACGCGGCACATGCCCAACCACATCCCCAACCACCAGAACTTTCATGTCTACCGTCTGCCACCTACCTAGTATCTGGGCTGTTCTCGAGTGAGCTTTTATCCACGGCTTCTCCTCCGCGGCAATGGGGGTGGAGAGTGGATTGGCAGGATCGCAGCGCTATACTGTAGTTGATTAGCGGATAATGCCAGCGCTAAAGGCACTAAGTACTGTACACTAAGTACCTACTGATATCTACCTACTAAGTACAGAAATCTTCGTCAACATTGCCTAGGTAGGTAGGTACAGTATCTAAGTAGGTAGTGTAGGTACCTGTTCCCCCCTCCTTACCTCGTACCATGCAAAGACCCCAGGTACGCGCGCAGACATGACGGGAACCGGCGCCGCAGCCTTCTTGTTTACATGTACCGTACCTACCTCACAATTGTATTGTCTTCGGCCAGCAGCATCAAGCAGAAGCAAGCAAGTATGATCCGCATATGTGCTGTAGCTCATCCAAGGGTATATAATACTATAGGCATCTCCTCAAATGTAAATAAATGTCTGCTGTCAAACCTCGACCAGACCTCGACATAGTCGTCCAAGCTCGATACCTATACTCAGTGCCTACTATAAGATAAGATCTACCTACATCTCGACAAGCAGAGAGTACCGTACTGAATACCTACCTAGTAGATACAGTGCCTAGTACATGTGAATGTAGATATACCGTACTTGATGTACCGGTATATTCATTGGCTGCTCCTTGCAAGTCTTGTTGCGCCATGAATACTTAGTACATATATACCTATCTACTGCCTGTAGTAGCTAGCAACCAATGTATAGGAATTAGGGACGCGATATACCTGCGCAATATACTACCTATACCTAATATGTATGTATTCTAGGGCGGGCCTGATCACACGGCACCGTTATCTTGGACCCTCTACACTATACCTCGAAATAATGGCTTTATTTGTGACAAATATTATAAGCTGAGGCTGGGAACCAGGACCCCCCCGAAAGACAGTTCCGCCCGAGACTTGTGTGAATCAAGATTGCTAAATTTGACAGCAGAACCACTTTCGAAGCCGAAATCTGATTGATGCAAGGGATCGAGCGTGAGATTACTGTATGGAGATCTGATGTTCTATTTTCAACCGAGGCCAGCGACTGGTGACGGAAACCCTTCAGCAACCCTTGAGACAACCAGGCAAATGAGCTCCCAAGATGTGACAACTCATACTCAGTAGCCCTTTGGGAGATCGCGATTCGGGAAATGCCAATCAAGATTCGGCTTGCTTTGGCTCCCCTCACGACTGACACGCAGGTTTATTTGCATCCTTTGAAATTGAATACCAGGGTAGCGCACATGCGGTCGCAATGCTCATTCCCCGTACGTCTCTAGAACGTGGCGATGCCTGCTATGCCGGTAAAAACAATGCACGGCGGCGGATTCCTGCTCCTGCGACGATGGAACAGAGCACAGGACAGGAGCAATATTCGGAAAGGCAATCCGAGTCGACCAAACTACCTCGACTACCTACCCCAACGATGGCCCCGCCGGCGTTATCTCCCCCCTGAAGCTGATGGCTCTAGCCCTGCGTAAGTAATCAGCGCCGGCGACACAACCAACGCCCACCACACTGGCCGGGTTCGCTGCATGAACCCCAGACTTGCGTCCCCCGAGCAGTACATGGCATTTAAATTTGGTGTAGAAGAGGCATGTACACTACTACTGGCGAGCATGCACGTTGGGGGATTCGTAGCCTAGGTATCCAAGATCCAGAACCACAGCACGCTACCTAGTAGATGCCGGTTAAGTATATCTCCGTTGCCTCTGCAGCCTAACACAACGACACGCATCCTGAAGACCCAAGGTGATCCGATAGCCCCGTTGTAATCAGACGCAACGTGCCGTAAAACCTGATGGTCAAAGGGGTGAGTGACGTCGGCGGGAGCAAAAGTCGCCCCCTTTCTCGGTAAGACTTTGGCGAGGCTATCGACCACCGACATGGGGGGTTACATGTCTAAGATTTATGAAGTGCACTAGTGTCGTAGTGTAAGCACCGGGGATGTAAGATCGTAAATCAGAACGAGGGGTCAAAGAGCACCCATCATGATGATGTGCGTTGCCATCCCACGAAATAAAGATTGAAGGAGCAAGCTCATTGCTCAGACCCTCTGCATTTCCCTACACTACCTTACAATAGAACAGACTGCAACTGCACTGCGATGCACTGCACCGCAGTACTGTAGCACCGGCAGGGTCCCTTCAGCCCGGCTGCTACCTGCTACTGTACACGACACTACGTACAAGGATGCGGCGGGTGTAGTGGTCGAATGCATGAAGAAACGTCGACGGGAAGCCGTGTGTTGCTTGCATGAATTTGCGGGGAATAAAACCACAGGCCTAAACCAGGGCACAGAACCCAGTCGTCGCATCTGGCTGGCGCAACGATCGCATCGCGGGCGTCGAACCGGGGACAGGCTTGAAAGAAATCACAACACACAAAACGCAAGTGCCCCGATCTCGTTTCTGGATTTGCTGGCTAGGTGGCTTGCCGACGATCGGTCGAGGGGGGAAGAGGAGATGAGGGATACCTATAGAGGGAAAGGGGAGAAAAGGAAAGGGGGGGGGGTTTCCATCAACGTCGTCTTCGCTGAGCGCAATATGCTTGCTCTGGCTGATACCTGGGTAATCTGTGTACCGCATGTTATCTCTCTGTCTTCCTCTCTCTCGTCTCTCTCAGCTTATTAGCAAACCGCCCTCTTCCTCGTCCATGCTCGTCGGTCATGGGCCCATTGCCGCCACCACTGCGACGCTACAGTGGCCCATTTCAACCTACCCACCCACCCTTCCCATTCCCAACCCATCCCATCCATGAAACGACATCCGTCCATGGCAATCGACTGGATGTAACCCGCGGCGCGCGCGCCAAAACGCACAGCCCACGTCTTCCCCGTCCCAACCCAAGGCCCTACCTACAGTATGTACGTGCATTTAGCGTGCTTGCGCAGAGAAGGGTAAGTGGTAAAAGGAAGAAAGAAGGTAGGGCAGGCAAAGGCCAAGACGTCCCCGGGTCAGTACGTCCCCGGCTCTTTGTTGGCTGGTTCTCCCCGCAGCAAAGGCCACCCGATTGGCCTCGCTCGTCGATTCACCTTATCAAAAGCATCATCATGTTCGGATTTTCGTGGCGCAGGTGGGTTCGAAACGGCGCGCTGGCCCTGCAAGCAATGCCGTCCGAGCGAGTGCTTGGCAGATGCAAAAAGCAAAGTCTAGATAGATCTCATTGTTTGGGTCATCGAACAACGAAAATGCAAGTAGCAAAGCAAAGAAATAGGCAGACAGATAGAGGCAGCAGTACTGTAGGCAGAGATGATGCTACCTATTGTCACCGTGAGTTGGGTTGAGTCGGGCATGTGGCGTAATTAAGTCTAAAAGGTTCAAGACATTGACCTCTCAGCGCCAAACTCGTGGTCACGTGTCTTGGTCTTAGACTTTGTTAGCTTCACGCTTAGAAAGTACCTACGAAGTAAGGTTAGGTTGGGTTGTCTTTGTTGCTGGGTGGCTGATGTCTATCATTGTTCTAATGCGCGCGAGACAATGCGATGGCATGAATCACGATTGTGCCAGTCTGAGACAAGACAACGGTAACGTGGGAAGAGCAAGGTGGAACGAAAGACCAAGCAGACTGACGCACGTCTGAATCAATAATATATTCTCGCTGTCTCAGTTTCACCGATGAATCAGCCATGACCATTGACAGCAGCAGCAGCATTCCGGAGCCGCGCTTATGACCTTCGCCACAGCCGTCTCTTATCTCACCTTACTAGTATCTCACATCTCAAAGGCAATACGACGCTATTATGCCGCCATCCAAGCCACCAGTTCCTAGGGCCGCCGAGCCCATCTACGGCCAGTCCTTCGATCCATGGAACTCATCATCTACAGGCCATCAACGCGCCGAGAATCGGCTGGGCGGTAGCACGGGGTGGCGGGACTCGCGGAACCGAAAGTTGATGAGCCAGTTCACCGGTGGCGCCGGGGGCGGCAAACGAGTTTCAGATACGGTGGGAGAAGGGTCGCAGGACTGGGATCCGAAAGCCAAAGCCCTGATCACGCCAGAGATGCGGTCGCGAGCGCAGAGCTCTGTATTCGACATGCTGGCGAACCCTGGGTCCATGAAGCCGTCCTCCTATTCTTCTGGATCTGCGCCTGCGCCGCCCTCCCTAATGACATCGAATTCGGCTTCGTTTTCGAATTTCGGGGAAAGCGCGTCGAAAAAGCCAGGTCCTAGCGATAGTATGACGGCCGAGGAACGTCTGATGCTCCAGCGGAAAGAGGAGGACGACGCTAGAGAGCAAGCCAAGCAGCCGCGCGGGATCTTCGACGGGGTCGTCGTGTACCTCAACGGGAGCACTCACCCGCTCATCTCCGACCACAAGCTGAAGCACGTACTCGCCGAGCACGGTGGAAGCATGTCGAGCCATCTAGGCCGCAGAAAGGTGACACATGTGATTCTCGGCAGACCCGCGGCTGGCGGATATGGTGCTGGTGGCGGCCTCGCGGGCGGGAAGCTGCAGCGGGAGATCTCGAAGATGAGCGGGCCTGCCGTCAAGTTTGTCGGCGTCCAGTGGGTGCTCGAGAGCATTAAGGCCGGTAAGAGATTGCCCGAGGCGCGGTTCGCGGACCTCAAGATTGCGGCCAGGGGCCAGCAGAGCGTGTATGGCTTGTACTCGAGACAGAAGGATACGACATCCGCCGATGTCGATGAGTCTCAGCCGCCACCGAGTGCGCAGCCGAGATGATGATTAGACGGATGGGAAGCTTTGAGGCTGCATATCGGGTTATGGGCATATGAGGATCTGCGTTCTGGGCGTTTCGGTAATCTAGGGTTCGCTGCATTGAGATATGAGGTGCATAGAAGAGGGGTTGCATGAAGCCGTCACTATGACTGGCGAACTGGTATAGATATATGGCATTCTGAAATCGAGGCTCGTTGCGTTAACAATCCCTGCTGTTCATGAAAAGATGTCGTGTAGTATATGAGAGTACATTGCGATTCTATCAATCTCTGGGGGTTCTACTGGCAAGTGTAGTACTTCATTTTCACCTTTTAAACCGGCTCTCATTCTTAACTCTCGTACGATGCTCCGCTACACCCCGTTCTTAGGATTGAAGGCTAGCTTGTAAGATTTCCAACCCTTAGGGTCAAGCGAGTCGGTCAGATTGCCTGTCCATCTAATCCTTTGTGGGACAAGTATTTGAAAAAATTTAGGGTACCTGTCAGCTCACTCATTCATGAAACTAGCGCCCGCTTGCTCGGTTATGGTACATCTTTTCAAAGCCATGATCGAGCTAAATTATTACAGCTTATCTTGAGAAACCCGAGGCACAAAATAAGTTGTATCACGGACGTAGAATACATTGACCTCCATCTATATGACATCTCCATATTTCATGTCTTTCAGTATGCTACGGAGTTTTATAGGCTACCAGGAGCTTCACGCGCTTGACTTCAGGTCAACTATACGTGCCTTCATTGCCTCGCTACAGATGAAGAAGATATCTGCCTGATAATATAAACAATATTTTAAACCCGATGCGATTGTACCCTATAGTGTATAGTTGGGCACGTCATTTCTGTGTCAAGGATATAAAATCATTAATGCTTCAGGCTTCTTGCAAAATCCGAGTGAACGTTCTCTAATAACTCCTTCTGATATCAATAAACTCACTCCCTGTCTTGAGCATTTATCTATTCACATGCGACTCAATTCAGAAAAAATGAATAATAATTCAAGCCAGGTTAACTACTCCATACAAGTTGCCGCTCAGCGAACTCAAATGCAAGCACGCCTAAACATAAGATCAAATTTCCGCTAGCTATCCGACTTTTCGCCTTACAACGACAATCCAATGTTTTATTTCTAAGGGATGTATTAAAGAGATATAATGCTATTTGTCATTACTCGTTATGTATATGATATACAATTTCCAGGCCTTTGTTCAGCTGTTCCTTGGCTCCACCTAAGTGTGATATCTGTTGATAGCAATTCAGCCCTGTGAAGCCACATCTTGCCGTGCAGCCGAGTAAGGGACTAAGCCCAAGCATTCTCACTGAGAATCTCCTTGCCCTCCAAAGGTCTGGTATCGGTCACGATAGATCCCAGAGCCTTCCTCATAATCTTTAAAGTGTCCATGTTGAGTGGCTCAGTGCAAAATTGATGCACTATCTTACAGCTATCCGCCAAGGTCAAGAACAGGGTTCTACTGAAAATTCTTTGTATGGGAGGTTTGTCAACACGTTTTATAGTGCTGTCTAGATACTCGGCGACCCGTCTCTCTGCTCATTTGACTTGCTTCGCTGGTGTGTCGAGCAACTTGGGGAGGTCTTTATAGGAATAACTTAGCGGCATTAATAAGAATTGCAGAATAAGAAGAGGGTGCGAGTGGAAGGACGAACGGATCTTCGACTATTGCTGTCTCGTGAGTGGGTAAGTGGGTGGAGAGAATAGCGATAAGCACTTAGGACTCTGTAATATTCCTTTGTGCGCTGAACCGACACCGACACTGACTGCAAAATCCGGAAAGATATATCTAATCAAAACAACTATAGTTTAAGCACTTCTATACGTACGTACTCAAAATTATATAGAGGTACACTGGCCTTTGCGATGAAACGGAGACTTGACCTACACTTGGGTGGGCTTTACGACTTGGCTGCGCGCATATAGAATCTTTTGCGAGATAGTCCTGCAATTATGCTCTAGCTAGATCAGTTCTTCTACGATAGTTCCTTGAAAATCGAGCGCCTTATATAAGATATGTAAGACTTTCATTAAGCCTCCCGCATACACTCAATTACAAAAAAAAAATACGCTGCCTATAATTATACCCTCTTCATCTTGAGTCGCAGCAGCCTCACATCCAAAGACTGCGCTCGACCATCCTCTCCTATTTCGAAAACCCAGTCATCTAGAGCGACTTGCCCGTACGTTGGAGCGCCCAGGGCGGTCCAAGCTTCTAAGCACGGGTCTTCAACCTTGCCTGGTTCCGTTGCGTTGAAGAATGTGGCCCTGAAGCCCAACCTGGAATCGTAAGTTCTGCATCCCGATTTAGACAAGCTAGTAGCTCGCAGATTTGATGGATAGAGCCTGGCATATTGTCCAGCACCGTATAGTTGTATAAGCGGACTCTCAGGCCCTACGACTTGAACTCCCCGACTAACCAGTTTCCTAACCAAAAGTCCAGGGCTATCTGACGGTCCTACTTCGATTACCGCTGAACTATTGGAAGCTTCATCGACGAAAGTCCCGACAAAATTCGACTTGGCTTCTTCTGCAGCCTGCTGCTCGGCCATAGGGAGGAAATAGTCACCGAAGACATTCAGGAGTGTATCTCGGACGCTAGCCACGTTTACAGTCGGTACACCAGCAGTGAGCACAATCCAGCCAAGGTCATGCTCGGGTGAGAGCACCAATGCCGCATGATAATTGCCTTCGTCGCCTTGTTTAGTGTAAAGCTGGCTGATGCGATTATCAGACAAGGTCAAATAACGAATTTCCCACGGTGCCCCAACAGCAGTGCTAAGGTATCCTGTTTGTGCCAAGGGTTTGAGCCATCGACGGGTTTGAGCTGGTGACAGTAGTTTAGACTGAAGCAGCGCTTGGCCGGCCTTAATCATGTCAGATGTTGAGCTGTACATGGATCCAGCAGGGCTGTTAAGGCCTAACTTCTCATCCCAGCCAACAGCAGTCGGGTCCCCACCTGGGATCACACCACCATGTGATGGTATGTCCTTATAACTGCTGTGGCTCATGCCGAGCGCTTTCAGGATATTGTTGGTTATAGCGCCGCCTATGGGGGCCCCAGTGATGGCTTGTTGAGCGTACCCAAGGAGTGCAAAAGCAATGTTGCTATACGCTGGAGATTGTGCTGTCGGATAAGAAGGATGCTGCCTCAAGAGATAAGAGAACATTTCTAGACACGATTTTAGTACATCTCGCAGAGGTGATTGATGAGGAACATTTCATACCAGTACGCGTACAAGTCCGGTTAGTTCCAGGTGCGCCACATATTGGAATTTCTGGCTTTTCCAGGACTGGAAACCCAAAAGCGGCAGCTTGGGCAAAGTCGAGTTCAGCTCCGAGGTCATTGTACGTAGCTAGAGGTATATGCGTTAGCTAGTTGTATAAACATGTGTAGTTAGATGATAAATGTCAATAACTAACGATCGCGAGGGATTCCAGCAGACTGGCTTGCAAGTTGGCCTAAGGTAACTTCATTCCACCGAATACAGTCGATGTCGTTATACACCTCTTGTTGGTTGGCCCCTTTAGCGCAACTCGAGTTTGCAAGCTCCGGGATATATTTGGTAACTGGTTCATGAAAGTACTCATCACCAGCTTCGATCAGAAATGACCAGACACTGAAAACCTTGGTTACGCTTCCGATGCGAAAGATAGAATCACGATCCACTCTCGATACCCCAATATCAACTGGAGGTGTGTAATAGTGCTCATACAAGGTCTTGTTTTCTCTAGACGAGAAGAGAGCTACTGCCCACGCAGCATCGTTGCCTTTCAAACTGGTGCTTCGAGACAGTTTCTCAAATTTTGCGATAGACTGGCTTAAGGCTGAGCTGTTCGAAAGATGTGCAGATGACGGGAATCCTGGTCCAGCCAGGGGGCACGTGGTCCCTAAAACATACGTAGCAAGGACCAAAAGGCCAAAGATCTTGGAGTTGAAAGACATTGTAGAAACTGTTGAACTTATTCAGGAGATAAGAGAGGATCCCGTTAAAAATGAGTTGTGCCACCAGGACAAACCTAAAGTTGGGAACTGGCTGAGTTATATATGCATACCAATTCAGAATATTAGTCTAAGTCTAAGAGTCAAACCATAAACAACGTGATTGCATATGAGAAGGATTCTCAGCAACTCGCAAATGCCCCACACCCTAGTTATGCTCCTAAGGTCTAAGGGCGCAATACATGGTGTTTTACACAGGAGCATCGGGAACATAGTGATGAACTCGTTTGACAACTAAGATCGGAAATGCCCCACTGCGAGAAAAGACGGCTTGGCAATTTCAATGGCTATCTTGAAGGAACAGTGCGCATGGATTGTCGCGTATTGTGTATAATTAGCATCCAAATTTCGAGGTGTGTTACATGGACCCAGAAGGTATAACTCACGCCTTTTCGGCAAATAATGTCTTGATATGGTTGCCTTGAACACCGTCTCGACTTTCTATTATAAATATATCCAGTCCTGAACCTTTTGAAGTTCTTTCTGAGCACCCAGGGGCACGAAGAAGAATATCTTCCTCCGCATCATCCTTGACCCATCATATCCCACGAGTGTTTCCGTCTCATCTTCTATATAAGAATCTCTAATCCTCTGTGAGTCGCTCGGTAGTGTATATTCTAAAGACGCGCTTTCCCACCAGCATTTGGGTGGCCATTGAGGTAACTCAATTCGATGCTCTCGCTCTATAACACGTTTGCCTGAGGCTTGAAGCAGCTTGGTATCCCACAATGACTCTTTTGCGTGACCGACAATTCTGAGTAAGGACCATGCCTCTAATCGAAGTTCTAAAAATCGACATTTGATAACAACGAAATACAACAAAGGCGCCAGACCCATCTCGAACTTGAAGAAACCAGATCTTTCGGTACCAGAAAGCCTAGTACGAGAGGCCTCTGCTCGTGCAAGCTCGACTATGCGCTCGAACTGAGCTCTAAATGTATCGGAAAACATTTCATCTCGATGTGATGAAATTTGCAACCAAACCTTACAGACATGCCATCGCGCCCTTAGAAGACGTATATGTGTTTGATTTTCGTCATTTTGTTCAAGGTCGTCAGCCATTTTTGAGAATATTGCATGCCATACGTCCAGCTCTTGACCTAGTTCTTGTTGCATCAAAAATAAGGAACTTGGTAATTCCGCCATGCCGACTGCACCTATTCGGAACGGGTCAAAAGCTCGAAGTATTGAGACACATTTTGACATGAGACAGTCCAGTGTCCCCAGTGCCTCGGAGAGGTTATGGATGCGATTTTGAGGGTATTCTAAGTATTGAAGGAGAGGGAAGTCTGCTATCGTGGCTCCAAAAAAGAACGGAAAGATCCGAAGATGATTCATGATACCCGAAATATCAGGCGAAGGGTGGTCCATTGACCTTAAAATGAGTAGACCACTGCAATGTCCCAGCATTAGCTCCGGTCATAGTAAGCGCAATTCTTAGATGTCTAGGTTATGGCAAGCTAAGAGGAAATTTTGGGGCCAAAAATGCGGCGCAATGGGTTAACGACAAATAAGACAAGTGTTGGGATACAAAAATATACTAACTGGCGGCAGTGTTCGATAGCTAATGAGGTGTTACCACGAAGGAACTCGATGCAGATGAACAAAATAGATATCAACAGTGTCGTGTCTGCGTCGAGCCGCTTGGAGGTAGCCACCTCTCTGATAGCCTTGTTGTAGTAGCGTAAAGCGAGGACATTCTCGACTAGAGTAGAAGAGTCATCTGCAGAAGGGTCAAATCGCTCGTACAGCAAGCTGACAGCGAGTACCGCAAATCTAGCAGCAGGTTCCTGAATGGCCAGCTGACAAACAGGGTTTGTCCAGAAGGAGTTCCCTAACGGGCTCGTCAAGGCTGGCGCTATTATACAGCGAAAGAAATCCAAAGAACGCAACTCGGTACTGCTAGACTCTGAGACTGGAATAGTTGAGGGCCGAACTTGCAGCAAACTGCTCCAGGATAACGACCCAAGTGGAGGGGCTCGGAAGCCTTCGCATATGCGACCACTAGTCTTGCATCGCAGACACTGGGGCCGACCCTCATCACATTTCACTTTTCGCGCCCTAGTTCTTGATGTCAGTGTTTAGTCGAGGCCAGACAAGACAACTGAATCAACTGACTTGCATGTAATGCAACCGGTGCGCACCCTTTCAAACCCTTTGCGCGGCATCACGAATCAGTTTAGTATGAACAACTGAAAACATTCGAGATCTCCCGAACTGCGGGAATGCACAATTTGGGACATGTCGAGGAAATAGATGCCTATCACAAAGCGTAACAACTACGAAGTTCAAAGCGGGTCACTTTGACCTGGCTTCACGATTAGCCCCTGAAACTGCCTACTAGTAGGATCCTGTGGGGCATTTGCGAGCTGACGGCCTGACCAGGTGGCGCAATATACTTCAGGGGGCCGATCCCGGCAGGCTGAGGTAATGGCTTCATATTCATAGGCATCTAAATATAATTTTGTAAGTATGTAAAAGAGAGCTTGACAGGCTCGAGCACAAGATACTGTAATGAATAACCCCGGATTTTTAGGTACTGTGATAGCTTGGGAAAGTCAGCCGCACTACCCTTACCTCTGTAATCAGCTTCTTAGTTCACTAGCGCTGGGGCCACTAGGAAACAACCACACTCTTGGCAGCAGTGAAGCTATAACCGATTTAATATACGGAGCCACAAGGTCAGGTTGTCATATGCAGTTGAAACCAACGGTTAGGTAAGGAGGCCTAATAGATAGAAGGAAATATTAGATTGTATGTAGCCCAGAGTGCATAAATAGCCCGGTTATCTCCCATTTTGGAGAAACAGAGAAACCAAAGCCCTACAAACCCCTAGTAAATTATTAGATGGAATATGACCGAGTTCCAAGTCCTCTGCAAGATCCCTTGTCGCATAGAAACGCCGCGTCAAGATATAATAATGATTGACTCTAATTAATGCTAACGGTCTATAGGTACTAGTCAATCTTAGCAATTCTTTGTCAACTTGTTATCAGCTTTTTGACGTCAACGAGTTGAGTTTTAGCACGCTTCACAAGTCGTGTTGAATAGGTTCGTCAAAGGGAGACAAGTGTATGGAATAAAGGGGTAATTCGCATTTGCTAGCGGCCAATTCTAGCTTAGAGACACGAAGAACAGAGTTCTTCGCATATCTGTTGTCAGCATGATTTCGGATAATGGTGCTTCTCACAAGCCGAGAAAAGACTTATGGGGCATTGACAGCTGAGAAGAGGCTAGCTCTCCTGCCTCAACACCAAAGCAGACTTCCGGAGCAGAGTCGGAGCCTCCTCCAGCGTTGCCATACAATGTGGCGTAGGCGTCCAGTTCTATGTACTCTATGTGGTGCTCAGTGTGGTTCATAACTTCACCTCTAGATGTTCATATTATTGAGACTGGAGCTTATACGATTGGGCTCTTATATAGGATGTTGATTGACTGCATTATGCAGCTTTACCTGTTATAATATATAAAGCAAGACGCAAACCTTATGTAAATATCTTTGCAAGCTCACCTACATGCTTGGTTTGCTCTGACTTGAATAATGAGCGTTAAAATTTAATCACACATAGTTCTCTGGGTTGGAAGTTTGAGGTATAGCAACATTTCAGGCCATATTAACATATGTGAATACAATAACAGATCGGGCCACTTTCGTAGATTGACATTGACTATCTGCGTATGCGATTGTCATGGACGAATTGTGGCTACTTAGAGACTAGTTACAGACCTCCATTGAACAAAGTCGTACGCAAGTCTCGAACTGGAACACTGGGAACAACACCACACAGCTATCCTCTGCATTAACAACACATTGCGTTTTCCGTAGCTGATCCGTTCTATATAGATTATTCTGGTAATCTATTCGACCAGCACATCTCCCCTTAACATCGGTATATGCGGAGCAACCACCCTGTACCTCATTGATCCCACTGCAAGGGAGATTACACCGCATTTCATTGGATAGCATGGCAATACACTGAGTTCACGAATTTGGGTCAGGCAGCAAGCAGATGGACACGTAAAAGGTTCGGCCCTGAGAAATTCACTAATCCTCTGATTTCTTGTTTGCCGCGGACTATGAAAGAACATTTTCCAGGATTATCTCACCTAAGCAGGTTCCTGATATTCCCTATATAGTCGTCGAAAGAAAAATCATGATGTTTGACAAGGTATAAATATTCGCGACCGGTTACTTATTGCCCTAATTGCCCTCAAGTACTTGAGTTTCCTTGTATCAAGAAAGACGCAAAAACATCACTCCCCTACATTTACTATAAATACATATAAGAATCAGCTTGCCATAGTTGTGTAGCACAAAAATCATGGATCCTCACTCCCATTTACGCGAGCAGCACCTCACTACCAGCCAGGGATATGCGCTTTCTAGTATTCTTAATCACAGCAATGATCTTGTTGACAAGGTAGTTGATATGGGTGATAGAGTGAAGGGCACGGAAAACGAGTCTGAAAAGACTTCAAAACTGTTTAGGGCGATCAATGAAGAAGTAGGCAAGAGGCGCCTCTTCGTTTGCTGCGACGGCACCTGGGTGAATGCTTCGGGTACCACCGCACCGCTGACGAACGTAGCGAGATTCGCGCGCGCGATCGATCGATTTGGCCTCAATCAAGAGCATCCATTAAGCCCCGTTACTCAGGTGATATACTATTCAGCCGGAATAGGCTCCGAACCGGTTCTGAAGACAAGAGTGGACAGTATCTACTCCGGCATTACAGGAGCAGGTTATTACGAAGTCACATTACATTTCCATGTCCTCTACACTATCACGAGCTTGATGCTAATGACTTCTTGACTACTCCATAGGGCTGGAAGAGGACATCCTTAACGCCTACTGTTTCCTTTGCAACAACTACAACTTCAGCGCCCGAAACGACGAGATCATCCTCATCGGCTTTTCACGAGGGGCTTTTACCGTCCGCTGTCTTGCTGATTTCATCAGCCAGGTGGGTCTGCTTCAGCGCAAGTCGCTGCCTTTCCTATCTGTCTTGTTCCAGAGATGGATGGATGCCAAAGAAGAAGAAGATAGAAAAAGGATGAAGTTGGAGATCCGAAAGATGAGTCAGGAGTTTTCTCTGCCGGTAAAGATCACGGTGCTGGCTGAATGGGACACCGTCAGCGCCATCGGTCACGTGGGCTGGAGGAACAAGTTTTCCTTCATGAAAGGGACGGTACCGGAGAATGTCCAGAATGCGTTTCTAGCGATAGCTCTCAATGAAAGGAGGGGTAGCTTCATGCCGATGCTATACAGCAAGGCTCACCGTGGGACTAGTGTCGCGCAGTGCGCGTTCTGCGGATGTCATGGGGACATTGGGGGTGGTAATCTGGATGCTGGGCTCTCTACTGTATCTCTGTTATGGATGGCGGCGAAGGTGCAAGGAGCTTGCCAGGTCTCGTTTGATAGGACAGCTCTCCTTCAGATGGTCCAACCACCACGGCCTAACGCGAAGTGGTGGTATGGAAGAAAGGATCACGAGACAGAAGCTATGAACTTGCTATGGTCTAAAGGTATGTCGCGTTGGCAACGGCGTCTCAGCATAAATTATCTGGGCTAAACTAGAGTAGGTGACATCAATGAAAGTCTCCAAGGGGTTTGGTTGTTGCCACATCTTCTCACACTTGGATGGTCTAGCGGGTCTCGTAGGAGGCACTTTCGAAAGACATTCGGGCGGCGAGAAAAGAATACGACGCGGGGACAACATAAGGAGAAAGACCAAAAGGAACGGCCCGAACACACGCAAAAGCAGCCGTCTGCCAAGATATATCGAGCTACCTACGACAACGGCACCATTGACGATGCAATTAGGGGGGTCAGCGAGGATGTCACTGACACAATTAAAGATAGTTTAACAAGGGCGCGCAGGGGTAGCAAGTTGAAAGACACGCAACATGCCACAGCCAACGTTAGAACAGTTATCCACGTAAATGGTACGGGAAGCGCTGAGACCGGGTTCTCGGCAATCATCGCCGCAGATTTCAAGGCTTCTCCAAGCGACCAAGAAGTCTCGATAGACCCACGCACAATCATCGATGTCAACAATACCACGGCTGAAACAACATTTTGGGATAGCCCACAGGGAGATGATCACGTCGAGTGCAGTCTCAAAATCCACTTCACGGTGAAAGAGCTAGTCAAAGAACTCAGGTATAGATCGAAAGAAGGTGCCCTCGAACGATTGTCGGAGAGGCTCGGCTTGCTAGGACATGAGCGATGGCAACTAGCCGAGTATCTTCCCCAAGAGGAGTCCGACGAGAACGAGAAAAGGCTATGGGAGGAATGGAAAAGCCAGGTAGACATGTGGCACGCCAGTAACGAAGGACGAAAAGGGGGCTGGGACAAGGACGTCATGTACTGGAGCGATGTACTAGCGAGGTTCGACAAGGGAGACAGCCCAGATTCCCAGGTCCGGAAGGAAATGGTGCAATGGGAGGTATGTACAGACCAGCTCTACCGCGTCGCTGATGCTACTGCGGCTACGGCTCAAGCGGGTCTGCGGACGGCCGCGGCGAACACCACAGAAGCCGAGAGCGAGCTGGAATTCGCTGCCCGAACGGTGACCAAAGTGGCAGAAGTGGCCGATTTGCAGAATACGGGCAATGAAGATGTGCTGAGAAAAGTCTGGTCGGTCGTGGATAATGTCAAAGGGGCGTTTGGACGGGTTCCCATTGAGATCTTGACGGGAACTCTGGCGAAAGTTGTAGCTGGAGTTGCGCAGATCTTGATAGAGGACAACAAGGACGACGACGACTCCTCTCAGCCAGCGGCGAAGGGGACAAGCGGCTCCGAGAAAGATGTCCAAAAGGCGATCCGATCGGCCACAGGGCAGCTGGCTGGCATTGCCGGGGTCCTAGCGCAGGCACTCTATCCTGCTAACATTGACCCCATAATCGAGGGAAGCGGCGAAACTAATGAGAAGGATGACGGCGATTTAAGAAACAAGATCTTCCAGGCTAAGGAGGCAGCCGACCGCATGGTGCAGAGCGCTAAGGTGTTGCAGAACGTCAGCTCGCCAGATACGGACGCCTGGGAAGATATGAAGAGCTACGCCGTCAGAGCCAGGGAGGCGGCAGAGAGGGCAGCAAAAGCAATAGCGAATGCGACGATACAATGGAAACTTACTGATGAGCAGAGAAGAGAAGCACTCTGCTATAGAATAAGTTACCCCAGTTTGACGACGACCGACGATGGGAGAGCGAAGGATCTGTGAACCAAGTCCGATGTTTTCTTGATATATCAATGTGTCTAGAATCCTGAATATGGTAACGAAACTTCCAACTTATTTTATATAAAACTGAGTCGATTGATCCTGAGTGATAAGGCATGAGTACCATTTTATGTTGATATATACTCATCATTGGTACCCCAACGAGCAGTTAGCTTGCATTGTCATAACTTGCCTGACTGTATGCTTTCCATATTCAAATATCGAGTTGCTAGACATGTAGGCGAAATTCTATCTGGCATCGCAACTAAATTGTCATTTCCCAAGGAAAGACATTCGTGGATATTAGCACTTAAAGTGATGGGTATCAATTGAGATCATTATTGTTGACATAATTCGTGATAAGAACCATAAACGATAGCCCAGGCCAGCAAACTCTATGTAATGTTACAGCTTGCACGCGTCCTTCTTCGCGGTCGTTGTAGCTTCCGTAACTGGGACCAGGCTTGCAATGAAAAATTCAAGCCAACCAGCAACGCCCCAATTAACAAATGTTTATCGTACATTCACCTCATGAAGTGTACCACAATGGGCATGTAGCGTCTCTAAGACGGTTAAATTCTGCCGGATGGGTAATCACTACATCTGCGGTCTGAATACCTAGTCTGACTCGGGTTCTTCCTCGTCGCTGGTTGCCTCGATGTTCATCTTCTTTTTCTTGCGGGTTTGATCCTTGGGTGGGGATTTGGTGGCAGGCTTGGGGGCTGATTTATTGGAGGACGTCGCGAAGATATCGGGCACATCATGTCCCTTTGATTGAAGCTCTGCATTGAGGGCTGGGATTGCCGTGAGGAGATCGTTGTATTGCTCAAGAGTTAGCATAATGCCCTGCAAGGTCAGTAACGATTAGCTTTGACGTCGACATAAATTCTGTCACTCACTTCATCGGGAGGAGGGCAGCATGCGCGCCAGCCTTCAGCGCGTCATATGGTCGGAAGTTGTCATCATGGATGATACTAACCTTCTTTGTTGGCTTGAGCTCTCCGCCAGCATCAGAGTAGTATTCTCGGAAGTTGACGTAGTTTTTGCCCTTGAAGTTTTGGATAACGACTCTTCGAGTAGCGCTGAGCTATGGTGGGTCAGCAACGAGATGTACCTGAAAAGGGCTAACTGAATAGTATGGAGGCGACAGGAGACTCGTACAGGCCAGAATGAGTTGCCCTCATCGTCTTTTCCCGGCTCGGCGGCTGTCTTGGTTTTGGTCTTCTTGCTCGGCTGAGCGACTTCCTCGTCGCTGGACACGTCGGCATGACGCTTTTTGGAAACTCTACCCATTCTGGCGTGACGTAGGCGAGCTGGCTATCGGGACGGGCTCGTACGAGAAATCCAACGCAGGTGTAGCCGGAAAAGAGCTTGAGTCGACTTCAAGAAGAGGAGATATGGATTTGTTACTCGTCCTGAGGAATAGTATAGAGTTGACGCGTTGGAGGTGATCTTTGATGCCAAATTCCTGGAGAAGAACGTGAGGACGCGACTTTGGATTGATGCCCAGAGGCAGTTACATCTTAGATTAGCGTCTTCTGTCGCATCGCACCTTCTAACCACCTAAATGTACCTACCATACGATGTACCTAGACTTACTTGGTACCAGATTGGGGGTAGGCGCGCAGTGTAAGTAGAAAACACTTCTTTACTCTTGTTATCCAGCTGTATGGACAAGTACTCAGTACGCCGTACATATGTCCTATGGCTGCTACCGGTACCTCAACACGCGAGCCAAGTGCCAAGACCGGCACAGACCCGGCAGCCCCAGCAGTCGAGATCCTTACAGTACTATACTGCGTTCCGGGGGCAGAGGGGCAAGCTCCTCCTGTATCATTAATTACTTACCGATTTGGTTAGAGTGTCTATTAAGGGGGACATTACCTAAGAATCCACCTAGGTAGGTAAGAATGCCATGTCTGCTATAATTGTACGGTATACCTACCATAGGTAGCATGTTTCGTGTGTACTAGTTGAGAGGTACATCGTAGCCGTCCTAGATTCTTTCGGCTTCATCGATCCTGCAAGTAACAGACACGCTATTGTTTCAATTTCTTTTCCGTTTCTTTCTGTTTCTGACTTCTTACACTCGTTCACATATGGTCTGCGGGCTACGAAACCTGCGTGAATCCTCAATTCCATCTTAAGCTTATCTTTCTCGTGTAAATGTCATAGTCATTCGCGTGAAACTTGATACTATCTTTCTTCGGTTTTAATGTGTATCTCTCGCCCAGCCATAGTCCTTGACATGCCACGACCTTGATATCTATCTACGCTGTCTTTAAACGCACAATCTCAAACCCATCGATTTCCAAAGCCAAATGACTGACGTCGGGCGCTCACCCTCTGGTGGTTCGCCCGCCGGGTCCCAGAATCAATCCCCCACGGATGCGACTCCTCCAACCTCGACTTCCGATCACGCGCCCCCTGAGCTGTCTACAGGGCTGCCTTCCTTGACGAAAGATGAAACGAAGGGCAAGATCCAGTCTTCTACCGGCGAAGATGATATAGTTACAAGAACATTTCAATTTCTCTCGACGGCGACGCCGGCTACGCTCGGCGCTATTGCTGTGGCCCTCGCTGCCATCACATACTTCATCCTCGGCCGGATAGGACTGCTGCTGATCGGCGCCTTTGCCGGTGTAACTTCCTTTGTCATATGGGAGTCGCAACATCCCGAAGTTGCGCGTGCTGTTCGAGGGGAAAAGAGACATGCTTTTCTAGACCGGCTGCTTGATAATACGTACGGTGACGTAGGGGCAAAACTACAATACGACGAGGAGAAAGATTTATCGGCGGCTCTACAAAGCTTTGACGATTTTCAACCCGAAACAAGGATCGCCTTACATGAGCTGGTCGATGCGGTTATTCGGGACTACGTTGATTGGTGGTATGGCCCAATCGTGCCTTCAGACAAGTCGTTCCCTCTAGCTTGTCGCAGGACCTTCACGCAATTTATCCTCAGTTTTTCCAATAGGTTGAGACGCAAAAGGCCTGCCGATGCGTTTGTTGACTTTGTCACCCATTCCTGTTCCATCGTCATTGTGTTTTTCTCTGAAATGGCAGCTGCATATACTGAACTCCCGGCTGACACGAATATGACGGCCGCCGACGCAATCTACAATTACTTGGCCACGCATACTGAAGCGCCTCTGTCAAATCTTTTGAACCAGCGACAACAGGCGGCCAAATTCAAAATGGTTGCGGAGGACCTGCTTGGCTTCTTAGAAAAATCAACGTACGATTGCGACCCTGCTAGAGCTTTCTTAAGAGAGATCCTCTCGACCATCATTCTCGAAGGCACTTTGCAGACTTGTTCAAAAGCGGACTGGATTAATGGTTGGATAGTCTATCTTCTAGAATCAGGAGAAACCGATCTTTCTCAGGCGATTGACGAGGCTATACAGGATCAGAAAGCATTCGGCGACGTGGACGGGAATGTGGGAAATATCGGTCTATCAAGAGGTAACCGAAATTCATATGAGCTGGACAGACAACGCCGAAAAGATATGGTCCATAAAAAGAAACTATCAAAGGCTGATGAGGAGATGGAAAAGGCTACGGAAGAGATGAAAAGACTCAATGAAATGATTGAGGAAGCTGATCGTACGAAACCTGCGCTACAAGTGACCACAAGCGAAGCGTCCAACAGCCAAAACAACATCGAGAGAAATGGTAAGAGAGACTCCCGTATGGATTTGGAAGGTGGCAGGATGATGAACTCGATTTCATCTAAGAATGGCTCGGAATCGACACCTGATTCGTTGCAAATGGACAATACGGATGCTGAACACACGTCTAATACTGCAATATCTACCAAGCTGCCCGCAGACTCTTCCAATCAACCCGCCCCGCCGATTAATGTTCAGGAACTTGCTCCGGCTCAGACGTTCACAAATTTTGATCAATTAGTGCCACCGCCTCATGAGGAAGATGGCGAAGATAGCAAGTCTACTGGGCCACCCCCTCTGACGATACATAATGCTTCTATTACTATACACGATGACACAGCCGCAGATAGTGGCCGCTTACGAAACAAGCCGTCCTGGGAATATCTCCTGCAAATCGAACCATCCTCTTCACACCACTCCGGGTGGATGATCATGAAAACCTACATGCAATTCGAAGGCCTCCATGAAAGTTTAAGACGGATAGCAAACGTTTCAGGCGCAACGGCATTCCTAGAAGCACATTCGCAATTTCCAAGCTGGAAATTACACACTCGGTCATCACTGCGAGGTGAATTAGAAAGGTACATGCGAAATGCGTGTAGCGAAAAGGCTTTGGCCGAGTCGGAAGCTATGAAACGCTTCCTGGACAAGGGGCAAGATGCTAAAATGGGCATCAATCGTGGGTTCTCCTTCGAGTCTATGGGCAAAGGAATGCTGGATGTCATCCAAAACGCTCCCAAGGGAGCTCTTGACAGTGGTAAAGTGGTAATGGGTGGCGTGACCGGAGTTTTCGGCAATATCGGACTGGGCCCAAAGAGGTCTACCAATGCCTCTTTGCAGCAGATCGAAACTGCTCAGGGGAGTGGTTCGCGCAGCCCGAGCAGTACGCGGCCCGTGTCTTTGCCCGTTCTCCCAAGGGCGGACACCAGTCCGATCAATGGATCGAAGATTTCCAGGGATAGCCTTGATAGCCAGAGATCCTCTATAGTCTCAGTGCAACCTAGCAAAATTCCTCCAATGGACGGACGTCGTAGCTCCCAAGCAGATCTGGACCTTGACAGTACTCTGCACCCGGCCAGAGCAGATAGGTGGGAACGAAAATCGTCTGTGAGTGCGGCTAGCAGCCGTGTACATAGCCGGGCTTCGAGTGCAGCGGCAGCACGCTCACCGTTCCGTTCACCTTCGGAAGCCAGCCTCAGTAATCTAAACCTGCCACCTCCACCCAACGAGATCACTGATGATTATGGCTCGCCAACCAGTACGCGACTTAGTCTAGATAGCTATCCCCGGTTGAGCAACTCGTTCAACTCTCCAATCCGCACGTCAATAGACCAGCCAATGAGGGCTTTGCAAACCAATGGTGCCGCGAGGCGACCTGTCAAGCATTTCCCGCCACTATCCGAACAGGAAACACGAGTAGCAATTGAGCTTCTATTCGCTGTCATAACAGAGCTCTATACCCTGTCATCCGCATGGAATATTAGAAGGACATTGCTCACAGCGGCAAAATCTTTCTTACTTCGGCCCGGTAATCCGTCCCTCGTATCTATCCAATCACTAATCCAAAGTTCACTGCTCGATGCCAACACGTCCGATGATGGCCTTGCTACGCACATACGCAAACTGCGAGAGAACTCGTTGCCAACAGAAGAGGAGCGCAAGGCATGGCCAGCCGAGCTCACGGCCACGGAAAAGGAGGAGCTTCGAGAAAAGGCCCGGAAGCTATTCATCCAAAGCAGTGTGCCCGCCGCGCTTATGGGCATTATGGGCCAGTCAGCTACGAATGAGGCTCTGGGGCGAGTCTTTGATTGCCTGCAGATTGAAGAGGTCGCTCGCGGCTTATTCTTTGGATTGATCCTACAGGCTGTACGAGTGGTGACACATTAACTGGCGTGGTGATAACGAGGCTATGTATTATGAAAAAGATGTCACGATTTTGATGTACATTACATGGGAGAATGGCGAGAGTAAAAATGCGCGCGCATTTATTCCGCATGCGAGAGATACAATTAACTTAATGAAAAACCCATTTCGACCACGATTCAGAGCTGAGGCATTGAAAACTGCATCCGTCTCCCAGCAGAAAGTCCTCATAGATGTTTCGGATTTACTCTAGGTATGTTCTTATCTATGGTGAATGTCGCTAATTGTAAACAGACCCGAGGCAAGCTGCGTGGTTACGTAAACTGAGAGAGTATATCACAACGGACTTCCGCCTCCGAAAAGAAGCAAATCCTCGGCGTGTTGGTCGGTCCAACCCATAATGGAATTAATCACCCTGGCGGCGCGCTTGTGGACTGCGGGGCAGTTAGAAAATTGGCGGGGTTCCTTGAGCGTGCCCATGACAGCATTGGTAAGCTCACAACGACAATCGGGCATGCGCTCCGATATGCCCCGGCTCCGCTACCCATCATTTCTTGCCGTGGACGATTGGATCGTAATGTTGAAACTATAAGTAGAGCTGAGGCAGCGGTTGCATGCTCAGTTGTCGTGTATTCAGTAATTCAAACCTTTAATTCCTGCGCTTTTGTCCAGCCTCTAGAGCCCACTAAGCTAACTACCTGCTTGAGCCCCTTCTCATCCTTACCATCAGCCTACCACTTCATCTTTACTCTCTTTTTCTTTACACCGTTCAGTCTAGCCGTCAATATGAGCCCAACGGAACAACAGCGCGGTATTCGCATTGCGATAGATCGTGGCGGCACCTTTACCGACTGTGTTGGAACGCTGAATGGCGAGGATGTCGTGATAAAATTGTTATCAGAGGACCCTGCAAATTACGACGATGCGCCGCTGGAAGGGATACGACGCATTATGAGCCACTTCCAGAACCGGGAGATTCCGCGGGGCGAGCCTTTAGATACCTCACAAATTGATAGCATACGCATGGGTACCACAGTCGCGACAAACGCCCTGCTTGAACGGAAAGGAGAGAAGATTGCGCTAGTAGTTACCAAGGGATTCCGTGATTGTCTTACTATCGGAAACCAGAGCCGACCGAAGATTTTTGATCTTGCTATCAAGAAACCCGACGTCCTATATGAAGAAGTTGTCGAGATAGACGAGAGAGTGACACTTGAAGACTATGCGGAAGACCCGGTAAGGAATGTTACTAAGGCTGAGGTGAGAGCTGGTTCTCCCGAAGCCGCCAAGTCAGAGCTGGTTATGGGTCTTTCTGGCGAAGCCGTCCGAGTTCTTGAGAGGCCTCCAGAGGATAAGATCAAGGACCAACTGAAGAACATATATGATAAAGGCATTCGGAGCATAGCCGTGTGCTTAATGCACGGCTACACCTTCCCCGACCACGAAGCTATGATCGGGAGAATCGCGAAAGATATCGGTTTCGAGCATGTCTCACTGAGTCACGAGCTGATGCCCATGATTAAACTCGTCTCACGCGCGACGAGCGTGTGTGCTGATGCCTATCTCACACCAGCCATCAAGAAATACATTTCTGGGTTTCAAAAGGGCTTCGTTGGTGGGCTAGGCACACGGAGCGTCTTGACAGAGAAAGGCGACAGGGGCGCTAGGTGCGAGTTCATGCAGAGCGATGGCGGACTGGTTGATGTGGAAAAGTTTACCGGTCTGAAAGCTATTCTATCGGGTCCGGCTGGTGGGGTGGTAGGGTATGCTATCACAAGCTACGACGAAGAGACTAAGATTCCTGTCATTGGATTCGACATGGGCGGCACCAGTACAGATGTTTCTCGATACGGTGAAGGGCGATACGAGCACGTGTTCGAGACGACTACAGCCGGCGTAACCATCCAATCCCCTCAACTCGACATAAACACCGTTGCTGCTGGAGGCGGAAGCCGCCTCTTCTTCAAGAACGGGCTCTTTGTTGTCGGCCCCGAATCTGTCGGCGCTCACCCTGGCCCAGCCTGCTACCGAAAAGGTGGACCTGCCGCAGTGACAGACGCCAACTTATTCCTCGGCCGTCTTCTGCCTGAATTTTTCCCTAAGATATTTGGCAAGAATGAGGACGAGGGTCTAGATTACGAGGCTAGCAAGAATGTTATCCAAGAACTTGCTGACCAGATCAACCAGGAGACAGGAAAAAATCTTAGTCTAGACGAGGTGGCTTACGGCTTTTTGACCATTGCCAACGAGGCCATGACGAGACCAATCAGATCTATTACCGAAGCCAAGGGACATGACTCTTCAAAGCATCGCCTTGCGACGTTTGGTGGAGCAGGTGGTCAGCACGCTGTTGCTATTGCTGATGCTTTGGGCATCAAACAAATCTTGGTACACAGATATTCATCCGTGTTATCAGCATATGGTATGGCTCTAGCAGACGTTGTAGATGAGAGACAAGAGCCCGAATCCAAAGTTTGGCAAGACAAAGGCGATGTCGTCGATGAACTGCAAGGTAAAATGGAAAAGCTTAAAGAAAAGTCACGCCAGGCACTCCGTGATCAAGGGTTCGAAGATGACGAGATTGTGTTTGAAGAGTATCTCAATATGCGATACCGGGGAACAGAATCTGCTCTTATGATCGTCAAGCCTAGTGAGGCAGAAGCTAAGGAATCATTCGACGGCGATTCCTGGGCATTTGGCAAGGCATTCGTGAAACACCATCGTTACGAATTTGGGTTCACTCTTGACGAGCGTGATATTATCGTCGATGATGTACGTGTGCGAGGAATAGGCAAAAGCTTCCGCTACCAGGAAAAGACGGTCGACCAACAACTAAAGGAGGTCAAGCGTCAATCTGCGGGAGATGAGAAGGCTTATCGCAAGTCACAAGTATACTTCGAAGGGGGCCGCCGAGAGACTCCTCTCTATAAGTTAGAGGACCTGGCCGTCGGCGACGAAATCACTGGTCCCGCTGTCCTCGCAGATGGCACGCAGACTATCGTCGTCACGCCTAATGCCAAAGCGTTGATTCTACAAACACACGTTATTATTGACCTGACAAATGAGAGCGGCAAAAACGAGTATGTATCCCACAAAATCATTACATTTAACCAAAGCTAAAACTTGTATGATTAGGTCCGAAAAGAAGGGGTCTACCGAACGAGAGGTCGACCCCATCATGCTCAGCATCTTCGGCCACCGCTTCATGGCTATTGCCGAGCAGATGGGTAGAGCTCTACAAAAGACAAGCGTCAGCACTAACGTGAAAGAGCGACTTGATTTCTCATGTGCCATATTTGACGCCACCGGAGGATTAGTTGCGAATGCGCCGCATTTGCCTGTCCACCTCGGATCGATGTCGACTTGTGTTAGAACACAAGCAAAGATCTGGGAAGGAAAGTTGAAGAAAGGAGATGTGATAATCTCGAACCATCCATCATATGGCGGGACGCATTTGCCGGACATTACCCTCCTGATGCCTGCCTTTGATGCGAAGGGAGAGAAAATTTTGTTCTACGCTGCCTCGCGAGCACACCACGCGGATATCGGCGGTATCACAGCTGGTAGTATGCCACCTCATTCCCGTGAATTGTACCAAGAAGGCGCTGCAATCAAGAGTGAGAAGATTGTGAGCGAGGGTAAGTTCAATGAAGAGAGAATAACAGAGTTGTTATACAAGGAGCCGGCGCAATATCCTGGGTGTAGCGGCACCCGATGTCTGGCAGACAACATCAACGATCTCAGGGCACAGGTATCTGCGAACCAGAAGGGTATCTCGCTCATAGAGAACCTCATAGAAGAATATGGAGAAGAAACCGTTCAGTTTTACATGGTTAAAATCCAGGACAACGCTGAGCAATGCGTGAGAAAACTACTGAAAGACGTTTACAAGAAATTCGAAGGCAAGGACCTGTCGTCAGTGGATTACATGGACGAGGGCACGCCAATCCGCCTCCGTGTGACGATTGACCCCGAAAAGGGTGAGGCTATCTTCGACTTCGAGGGCACGGGGCCACAGGTCTACGGAAACGTCAATGCGCCCGAGGCCATAACGTACAGCGCTATCATCTACTGCCTACGGTGTCTGATATCTCAGGACATCCCGCTAAACCAGGGCTGTCTTAAACCGATCCACGTCAAGATCCCGCCCAAGTCACTGCTTTCTCCGTCGACTGGCGCCGCAGTCGTCGGCGGCAACGTGATGACGAGCCAGCGCGTCACAGATGTCATCTTCAAGGCCTTCGAAGCGTGCGCGGCTAGCCAAGGTGACTGCAATAACCTCACGTTCGGCTTTGGTGGCAACCTGTCCGGCGAGAAAGAGGTCAAGGGCTTCGGATACTACGAGACTATCGCGGGTGGCTCCGGTGCCGGCCCTACATGGGAAGGCACGAGCGGCGTGCACACGCACATGACCAATACGCGCATCACGGACTCGGAGGTCTTCGAGCGCCGGTACCCGGTACTCCTGCGCGAGTTCTCGATCCGCAAGGGCTCGGGCGGTAAAGGCCAGCACCGCGGCGGCGACGGTGTCGTGCGCGACATCGAGTTCCGGATTCCCGTGCAAGCCTCCATTCTCAGCGAGCGCCGCGTGTACAGGCCGTACGGTCTCGCGGGTGGCGAGGACGCCGAGTGCGGCCTGAACATCTGGGTCCGACGCGTCGCCAAATCGAACCCGGAGAAAGACCTCGCGGCGCAAGGCCAGCATGCGGCGGACGAGCAGGGCGAGGACGTCGAATACGAGGAGCGTTGGATCAACATGGGCGCGAAGAATACCGCAGCTATGAAGGCCGGGGATAGGATCATTATAAATACGCCAGGTGGCGGTGGTTGGGGTCCTGTCGGGGGCGAGAGGGCTGTTGCTGATGGAAAGGATCATACTAAGGCGTGGCGAGGTGGAAGTCATGCGGCGAGAGAGGAGTTGGCGCTGCAGGCTTAACGAATTTCATAGGAGATTAATTATATACCTACCGACTCGAGAACTTCAATGATAAAACTTGTATACTACCTATATTATATATTGATTGTCTCATAGTCGTCCCGAATTCGCATATCTATCACGGGAATGAAGACGAGAGACTTAGTGATGAGGGAGTAATCCGGCCCCCAACACTGACAAACGAGATACATCCCATTGAGCACCTTCTACTACATGAGTGCAGTTGAAGAGTTTTGCAACACGGTCGAAATCCTATGTCCTATTCTACGATGCCAAGGCTAATTGTGTTTATATTCGTGGCTAGGTAGTGATCTGGATTGATATTTGGATCATCCAAGACTGCTGGACTACTAGTAGACTTCTCTTGCCAGCTGTCACCGTCCTTTCGTCGTAGATACTGCCGGGTGTCAGCTTTGTGACTCACGAAAAGAGGACGGAGCTTGATGTACCTAAGTACCGTTTACCCCTCCTGCCTCATGTGGCATGTGGGAGACTTCAAATTTCCACTTGGCTACCCCTCCTATACAATTCTTGGTGGGGCATATCCGATCTTTCGCGGCCATAGCCATAGTAACTGTTCCCGTATTCTACCGTGGTGCCCAGCCTGATTCTGTTGAGAGTATCTGTAGTTGTGGTTGTCGTCGACGTGACAACATATCTTCAAGATGCTCGACATCACCGATTTCATTGCCTCTCGTGGCGGCGACCCCGAGAAGATCCGACAAAGCCAAAAGAAGCGCAGCGCTCCCGTCGAAATTGTCGACGAGATCATCGAGCTTTGGGAAGTTCACAGAACAACCCTCTACGAGGCTACGCAGATTGGCGCCGAGATCAAGACCGTCCAGGCCAGCATCACCGCTAGGAAAAAGAAGGGCGAAGGCATTGACGACCTGCTGAAGCAGAAAGATGAGATAACCCAGCGACGCGTCGCACAGGAGAAGGCCGCTGCCGACCTTCAGGTGAAGCTAGACGCTAAGCTCAAGACGGTCGGTAATTATGTTCACGACTCCGTGCCAGTCAGTACAACCGAAGACGACAATGTTGTCCTTCGCACATGGAATCCAGAAAACCCCAAGTCTGGCGACAATCTACTCAGTCACCATCAAGTGCTCGCTCGACTCGAGGGCTACGACCCCGAACGCGGTACTAAGCTGGTTGGCCACCGCGGTTACTGTTTGACTGGCTGGGGTTTATTCCTCAACCAAGCTCTCATTAACTTCGGTCTGGAGTTCTTGTTCAAGAAGGGCTATTCCCCCAATCAGCCTCCCTTCTTCATGGACCAAGCCTACATGGCCAAGACCGCCCAGCTGTCCCAATTCGACGAGGAGCTATACAAGATCACCGACAAAGATGCCGAGCCCAAGTACCTGATTGCCACTAGTGAACAACCACTATCTGCCCTGCACTCGGATGAATGGCTCCAAACTAACGATCTCCCGATAAAATATGCCGGATACAGCACCTGCTTCCGAAAGGAGGCTGGCAAGCATGGTCATGATACATGGGGTCTCTTCAGAATACACCAGTTCGAGAAGATCGAGCAGTTTGTTATTTGTAACCCCGAGGACAGCTGGAAGCATTACGATGAGATGATCAAGATTTCGGAGGAATTTTATCAAGCCCTCCAACTCCCCTACCGCGTCGTTTCCATTGTGTCTTCGGCTTTGAATAACGCAGCATCCGCCAAATTCGACCTCGAAGCCGTTTTTCCCTTTCAAAAAGAGTATAAAGAGTTGGTCTCGTGCTCCAACTGCACCGACTACCAAACCCGTGAGTTGGGCATTAGATATGGGCCAAAGAAGCAGAAAGGCACCCCCGACTCTGCGAAGAAGATTTACACACACGCTTTGAACGCCGTATGTCATTCTCGCACCCGCTATGTCCGTGAGTTTTCATGACTAACATCCAATAGACACTTTGTGCCACAGAGCGAACTCTCTGCTGTGTACTAGAAAACTATCAGACTCCCGATGGATTTGCTGTTCCGGAAGTACTACGCAAATATCTTCCTGGGCAGCCCGAGTTCCTCCCATATACCAAGGAACTGGCTAAGGAAATCCCGATCAGGGGCAAGAAGGCTTGAGATGTAAGAGTTAGCAGACTTCTAGATAGGGATACTCCCACAAAATGAGGGAAGGTGTTCCGGTTTAGATCGCATCCATGTGAGCACAAATGCCCGTGGTATCAGGCAAGAGATATCTGCTCATGAAATGTAAGACAGTCGCAGAAGTCTAGCTCAATTATCATTTTCCCCACTTGATTGGCTGGTCGGTCTGCACACAATTAGTCTCATCTATAGAGTTTCCTATTGACAGTAACAAGCGACGACGAGTAAAACGAATACTGGTTTCCAAAGGTTTTTATTTACATGCCCGCTCCCCTTTACAATAATAGTAAGAGAGTCCAGCGCATTTTATATTCGGCATTTCGGCCCCAGTGATAGGAGTGAGGTATGGTAATGCGATGTAGGTATCACTCTGACTATTCAGTCACTTGAATGAATGTTTCATTTTCGTCATCCATTTTCATCCTCGCACCTCTCCCTGTGGGTGTATCAGGAGGCTTTAAAGGGCCAAATTTAACATGAGACACAGTATGCAACACAGTGTAAGACTGTTCACGGAAGCTAGTCTACCCCTGTCGATCAAAGGATCAAAAAGATTGCGAAGAGTTAGGTGTAATGAGTAATTAATAACAGTAGTAAAGCCCACATCTGTGTAGCACTCTGTTGTCTGTCTGGTTGCGGCATGGTTACCAGTCTTGCCAGAACAGCGAGAGCGTGGTATTTGACCTCATGCGCGTTACGCATCTCTTCGCTGCCTGTGCCTTTACGGCTGGCATCGCTGGGCTCAGGACCACTGCATCAACCGCTGGTGTTGAATCCTTGGTTCGGCGGCGTCTGCCCCAACATGCCGAGTCCTTCCAGTTCGAACTCGTAGAAGACTTGGACCCCGATAATGAGGTCAGCGATGAACGCGTCAATGATAGCTATGTCGTTTCTAGTACGAGTGATGGCAAGGTCATTGTGCAGGGAAACACAGCCGGCGCGCTGTTGGCTGGGTGAGTGTAACCCTCACTTAGTTTATCCAAGTAGCTCGTGAAGCTAAGACGTCGTTTCTAGTCTGCACACCTATCTTTCCAGTGAAGCTCATGTCGATATATGGTGGTTTATCGGCAGCCAACTAGACAAAGCGCCCAGGGAACTCCCCGTTCTATCTAGCCCATTGACTGGCTCTAGCGTGGTCCCCTACCGGTACTACTTGAATACTGGTGAGTGCTGGTTGTGAGGCTATGGATTGCTCAACTTAATCTAACAAATCGTGAGTGACCACCTCTTACACATCCGCCTTTTGGGGATGGAATGAGTGGGAGGAGCATCTCGACTGGATGGCCCTCCGCGGCATCAACATTGCGCTTGCATGGATAGGGTTCGAAAAGATCAATATAGAGGTATTCCGAGAGATGGGCTTCTCCGATGCCGACCTTGAGGATTTCATAAGTGGTCCTGCCTTCGTAGCCTGGAACCACTTCGGGAATATTCAAGGGTCTTGGGGTGGCTCGATGCCTGAATCTTGGGTCGAGGATCAATTCGCTCTTCAGTTGAAGATCGTAGAGCGCATGGTGGAGCTGGGGATCAAACCTATCCTCCCTGCATTCCCTGGGTACACCCCCAGATCGATTACCCATGTCTTCCCTTCGGCGAACGTATCGAATGGTTCGAACTGGGAGGGCTTTCCGACGAGGTACACCAACGATACGTTCCTTGACCCCTTTGACCCGCTCTTCGAAGAGCTTCAAGTCCGTTTTGTGTCTAAACAGCAATCGTACTACGGCAATGTCACGGACCTTTGGACCCTGGACCAATTCAACGAGAATAACCCTGCTTCAGGTGATTTAGGCTATCTTGAGAGCGTGAGCGCTAACACTTGGAGCTCCCTTAAAGCGGCAGACCCAAGCGCAATTTGGGTCATGCAGGGCTGGCTTTTTTCGTCCAATTCAGAGTTCTGGACTAATGAACGCATTCAAGCGTTCCTGGGGGGCGTGACAGTCGACTCTGATATGCTCATTCTAGATCTGTTCTCTGAATCCCAGCCTCAGTGGCAGCGGACCGACTCGTTCTTTGGAAAGCCTTGGATATGGTGCCAGCTACATGGCTACGGTGGTAACTACGGATTGGTGTGTTCTATCGATGAGGCCTTCCTCTCGTTTTGCGTTACTAACTGCTTCCGTAGTACGGACAAATTTCGAACGTGACAGTGAATCCGATTGAGGCGCTCGGCTCTAGTGACACGTTGGTCGGCTTCGGGCTTACGCCAGAAGGCCTAGAAGGCAATGAAATTATGTATAATCTTCTCCTTGATCAAGCTTGGAGCAAGAGCCCACTTGACACCGAGCAATACTTCCATGATTGGGTAAGAACCCGATACGGGGCGAGTGGTGTTGATCTTCCGAAAGGCATATACGAGGCCTGGGAAACATTGCGGCCGACAGTCTTCAACAATACTAACCTCACTGCAAATGCTGTTCCGAAGTCCATTTTCGAGCTTGTGCCAAGCACATCGGGTCTGGTAAACCGGACAGGACATCATCCGACAATTCTTAATTACGATCGTGAGGTCGTTGTGACAGCCTGGAAGCTTCTGTACCAAGCAGGAGTACACGAGCCTATATTGTTCTCGAACCCAGCCTACCAATACGATCTCGTCGACTGGACACGCCAGGTTTTAGGCAACGCATTCATTCCACTATACGAGCAGCTAATCGCCACTTACAAGGCGCCACACAAACAGTCGCGCAAGTGTGAATTGAAGCATCAAGGCCAAAAGCTCACGCAGCTTCTCTTCACTCTCGACAGGGTGCTAGCGACGAACGAGAACTTTCGACTTTCTAAATGGATTCAAGATGCTCGCGCAAGCGTGAACGCATCTGATTCGAATCACGCCGCTATCGCGGACTTTCTCGAGTACCAAGCTCGTAACCAGGTGACACTATGGGGACCGACGGGCCAGATCTCGGATTACGCTTCCCGGTCTTGGAGCGGCTTGGTTGCGACGTACTATCTACCTAGGTGGCAGAAGTTCGTGGACTATTTAATCGCGACGCCGCCGAGTGAATATGACCAGAAGACATTTACTGCCGAGCTACTTGAATGGGAATTATCTTGGGTTGAGCAGACAACTGGCGGCATTGAATTGTTGGACCAAGAGGGCGATTTACAGACCGTGTTAGTCGCGGTTATCAACACCTGGGGCTCGGTCTTCATGTTATAGACATATAAATTCGCATTGCCAGCCTTTAGCATTAGTATTTTCCTTCGCTTTCGTGATTAGAATAATTAATAATGATAGGATGGAGGAGACATCTAGATGCTTTTAAATGCCCTAGGCAAGATACTCTTATAATATGCCCTAGTTCTCCTGATCACTGACCTCCGCTCTCTGCCGTCGCCACGTGCAACTACGCTGGCACGTTAGTCTACGAAAGAAACATGGGCTTGGTAGTTGGCGATCTCGAACCCCAGAAATCCAGACCCTTGTCTTTAGCGGCAGGGACATGGGGCTTGGTAGTGGCTACTTCAAGATCTGCATGCGCATTAATTCAAAGAGCGTTAACTTGTCGCGTTAGTGTTAACAGTGTGCCTGACGCTAAAAAGAAGCTCAGTCCCCAGTCTATGACATCAGATTGATGTATTGTTGAACTATCATGATGAAACAAATACTAGCATACATCTCACACTCACTTAATATACGAATCAAAATATTCTTTCTTGAATGTCATACGTACCCTTTCAGTCTCCTAGTTTGCAGCTAAATTAGTCCTTAACACCATCTTAAGGCAGGCGAGCAGCATCTTATAAGCACCCTGGTTTCTAGCAAGATGCCTACGATACAAGCGACCGACAAACAGGCGGCTGCCAACGGTAGCGATGGCGGAAGTGAAGCCGTAGCGGCCGGCTCGAAACATGACATACCAGATAAGACGGCCCCAGATTCTAAGCGATCTAAAAAGAGCGATGGGAAAGCTCAGAAAACCATTGAAGACACCATGGAAAGGTTCGTTAAGCTACATATATGCTCGTTCAAACGTATGTAATACTTACACACCTAGCTCTACCAAGGACGGCCGAGAACCCAAAAAGGGGAAACAGGCTAGCAAAGATGAGGAAAGCGACGTTCAGGACTCAAAACAGGGCCCGGCGACAGGCAATGCTGAAGAATCAGGTGCACGTAAGGGTGTCGTTCCATCCAGCATACTCGAAAAGGGCATCATCTACTTCTTTTTCCGCGGACGCGTAGGCATCGACGAACCCAGCGACGTGAAGGAAATTCAGCGAAGCTTGATGGTTCTTCGACCTCTCGACAAAGACGCTAAGCTCGGAGAGGGTACTATTCAGGATGCTAGTAACATCCGGTTGATCGCAGTACCCAAGAAGGTATTTCCCCGTAGTGGCAGGGATAGATGGATCGCATTCGTGGAGAAGTCCGACGCCTCTTTGAAAACCCTCAAAGAGACCTTCCTCCCCTCACATGACTATGAGACCAAGACAGCGGGTACTCGGCACACCCCTGCTGCCACGCCGGCTGCCGAAGGTGTCTATGCAATCACCACGACTGGAAGGGAAAGCCATCTCGCGTATATGATTACACTGCCATCTGAGCTCGGTGACTTGCAGACCGAGCTGGGGCTGCGAGAGAAGGGGAGTTTCATTATCAGTACGAGAAATCCCCAGTACGATGCGCCTCGAGGCACGGCACTTCCTGAGGGTCCAGATTATCCTAAAGAGTAAGTCTAACGCATATATATGGCTTTTCCATTCGAAATGGGCTAATTGTAAACAATCAAGGGTACTCGACGAGTTTCGGTCGCTTAGATGGATGCCATCCCAGCCACACCATCTCGACTATGCGAATACGCAATTCTTGCTGGTTGGCGAATCGAGCGGCATTGAGAAAGCCACCGAGCCTCAGAAAGAGGACGAGAAAGAAGGAAAGGAGAAGCCCGAGGAAGAATTAGAGAAGCTAGAAGATGAGGACACACATCGCATGGAGACATTAAGAGATGATGATTCCACGGCCATCTTTGCTGACTTGGGTACCCTCGCAAAAGATTATCCGAAAATGAGAACGAGCTTCAAATGAGGGCCCATTTCCTAGACCGCTATTGTTCCTAGTGTTAGTAATGTCAGAGTATGTACGAATGTACGATAGCAGGAAACGGAAGGCAGTATATAGTATGCTTGGCAGTTCATAGAACACGTTGACATAACGAGCACGATCTTGTTCGCATTGGTGTTTTGACAAGAATGAATGATTGCACATATATTAAAGTCAAATGCAAGCCGCTTTTTCAAGCTAGTATCTATATCACGTTGTCTGATATAAGCTATGTATTTACACTATGGATTCACACCAAATTACACTCGATTCTTTATCTTGGCGGTATTACACTGAAGCAGACCCAGTCTCAGGGTGAATTGAGTATGACATTAGTACTCGTACCGGGTAACTTCGGGGTAGCAACTCAGCCCCTTGCCATCCAACAGCTCGCCTCCATGGCCCTTCAAGAATCGGTCAAACAGGGCTCCTAACAGAGCCGTCTCGATCTTGAGCAGCCTAGACCCTCCAATAGTGCCCGTCTGATCAGCATAATCACCCAGGCCCTCCGGTCCAACGAGATCCCTGAAGATAGGAAGATCAGTGAATGAGCCATGCACTGTCCCATTCACACTATATTCGCGCTTGAATCCTCGGAGGTTGGGCCAGGCGTCGGCCCAGCTAGGGTCGGTGATGTGCGTATGACCTGGCGCGCGGATGAACAGGAATGGCGAGTCCGTACCTTCCTTCACAACTGTGCCGTAGACGCCTCCATCAAGGTCGGCGCCAACGTGGAAGCGCTTGTCATCTTTCAATAGCTGAAGTGCTGCTGCGCCGCCAAATGAGTGACCGAAGACCCCTACTTTGTCTGTTCTGAGTTTTGACTTGCGCACGCTATGGTTGTTTGACCGCGAAGATGATGACTGGTACCCTAGACCTGGGATCTGAGATGTCACTGATGAGTTCGAAAGCGAGTTCAGGACAAACTGCATATCTTTCACTCGAGCATCGAGAAACTGTAGCAATAATGCGTCGTCGACGGTCCCGTTGGCCGTGGGTGAATCGGCTGGGAACACAACTCGACCATCAGGGTATTCTACGATGAGGCTGTCATACGGGTGATCAACCGTGACTACATTCCATCCGTGACTCGCAATTTCCCCTGCCATGTCAGAATGGAATAGTCTCGTAGTGCCGAGACCGGGACCTAGTAATAGGAGAGGCAAATCAGGTCGCGCCATAGGGCTGTTGAGACAAGAGCGAGTGGTGATCATCTCTGCAGCTCCTGGGTTGTTGATTTGGACATCGAGCGCCGCAGCGGTCGCAGGAGGGAACTGAGGCGCCAGCTTGCAATTCTTGACATTCTTATCTGTAGGATAAAATAGCGAGACCACGAGATCTCGTGGTCCGGGAGTCGGTGCGAATGGATCCTGTCGGGAATAATCGACAAGCTCAAGGACAGTGGTGCCAACTTTGTGCGGTCCAGTAAGTGCAGGAACAAGAAGCTTTGCTTTAGCCTCTAAGGCCAAGGCGAGTGATAGAAAAGCTGATTGTACCAGCATCTCGATGGCGTTCGGGATAGATAGGCTATCGAGGAGGAATGAACTGATTGATTTGATGATAGACATTATTTACATTATATGGCTAGCTCCTGCTTTTTATAAATGAGTATACTCATCACTGGAACTGTGATGTTGTCTGTGTAACGCTGTCAAGCCCACGGAAGGATTCCGGTGTGCCCAACGAGGCTCACGATGACAGTCGTTTGTAATCCCTTTTCAGCTCACCCTCAGCCACCACTGGCATCGTCATAGCTTCATACCGAATTACTTGAAAACAACTAAAGAGGAACGCAAGAAGCCACATGGTTGTCGAACCGCCTTAGTTTGCGATCGTGGTCATTTCTCCCCCGCTGCCAAGCCATCCGTCCCTTACAGGTAGTATAGCTAGCCTAGGCAGCAATTTAGACGACTAAAGCCCATTATTGTGCAATCATTTCTTTGCCTTTGTAGCAATTACCGATTCATTTAGGACTTGCTGACGAGTTCACCGGGGCGCAGTGTAGTTCCAGCCCTAGGCTCCAATATAGAGTACACGCTTATCCAACAACATGCAGAGACTACTGTTGTTCGCTTGGAACACAAGTGCATGGAATAACACATGGCTGAATCACAACCTTCAGCAATCTCATTCGGCCCGTGAGTTAGTCAGTAAAAGATGAATTAGTTGTTGAGACGCGTCAGCTACGGAGAGCGAAGAGACCACCAGTCCTGCCGATGTGAAACATGCATCTAGCGCTGGCGTCATTTAATCTCAATTTGCATTTCGAACACCCAGGCGGTTGATACAGGGATTCATGAAGAAATATCAGATCATGACATCATTTGAGTTGGGTTTTAGTTAGGATTCTAGAACAGTTGAAATGGTTTGGGGACGTTTGAATATCAGCGCCACTACCGCTATCCTTGCTAGTACAATTCCAGTCGCCAGCGTTAGACCTTCAGTTACATGACAATCATCGTCGACTTCAACCTGCATTCATGGCCTTTTCCTCAGCAATGCCGAAGCCGTCCTTATACAGGCCACCAACGAGGAAAGACTTGTCCTGCATGTGAGCGGGTGCCTCATAGTTGTTGTTCTTCTTCGTATACCAGTCCATGACGTTCACGTCTTTCCCTTCGGTATCCTTCATCAGCGTGTCATCGCTCGGACGCAGGAAATAAGTCACGGAATAGCGGTGTTCGTCAGCCAAAGGCAGCACGCGATGGACAGCTGAGATCAGCCTGCGGCCAGTGAGGAAATGTAGGACATCGGCGACGTTCACGATGGCGCAATTCGCCCGAGGCTCGACCCACTGCCACTCACGGTCCTCGCTGCAAGGGCCTGTAGGGTAGAGGACTTGCAGTCCCCATTGGGACGCGAAAACAAGAGTCAATGTGCCGTAGTCAGTGTGCATGTTGTGCCCTACGTTCTCTCCCGTGGGGTCCAGGGGAATGTAGTGAAGGTACGCGACGGCGCTTTTGGACGGGCAGTCCCCGCGGTGCGTCCTGTTAAGGCTGTTCTCGGCCCCTAGGCCCAATGCATTAGATACTCTGTCGAGTATCATTCTACTGACATAATCACATTGGCGCTGGAACGTCGAAAAGGTCTCGTAGTGTTTCTCTACTGGGGGGATGAGTCCCCATCTCGCTGAAATCTCAAGGCTGCCAGTCTGTGTCATTATCAGTACTATGTTGGCATTATGATCATCTGCTCCGGTTCAAGGGGATAATTCCTTTATTGGGCACTTACCTTCAAGACTTCCCACCCGTCTCGCCCACCATGAGTGCCTGCCTGAGATCCAATTGGCTTGTATCTATAGCAGTATCAGCATCAGACTAAGACTTACTTGATAATAACCAAGCACATATTTAGGATGGTAGCTTGTCAACTTACCCATGAGATGCCATGCTGATTGTCTTGTATTGGCTCTTTGTAGTGTCGGGCTCACTGAACCAATCTTTCATAACCGAACTACACTTCTCCAAATTCCGCAACATGCCCTCGGAATACTTGTCCGAGAGGTCGAGGTAGAAGAAACCAACAGTTTGAATTGCGGACATTAGGTTGCTCATTTGCTCTGCATCGCGATCTAGTATCTTTGAAAACACGACAGTTTCCAACTTTGCCACAGGCATAAGAGTGGGAACTGGACCTGCTGCCATGGTGAGGAAAAATCGAGGGAGAAGATAGTGATGTGTATAGCCGTCCTTGAGGAAAGGAATATCTGATCGATGCAGGTAGCTTATCAATAGCTGAGTAGACATTCTAAACCGACCAGAGGGGCTGGAAATGCTACCCGTCAGCTCCTATTTATAATCATGTGGAAGACATGGCTAGATTATGAACTCACGATGTAGAACCTTGCCATGTATCACCATGTTGTTTGCTGCGCAGCGGGGGAGATTTGTATCCCCGTGATAAAGATCACTCCCGAGCGTCCCTCGGAAAGGCTGTAGCTCGACCTAGTCTGCATCTATCGCATTCCATCATGACGGGACCTAATCACGCGAATGTCTGAAAGTATATTCGATTCTTTACAAGTGTCACGGTGCTACACCTGTGCGAGTAGAATGATTTATAAAAGCATCATGTGTTAAAGTCAGCCAACGAAGAGACTCGAACTCCTTGCGCCCTATATCAGTCATACCTATATACTTATGCTGACCGCTCTTGATAGTAGAAGAGACTGCCTCACACGGAACCGGCACATTGACGTTTCAAAGTTTGGTTTCATCCCTTCCCTGATATCCTCCGTTATAGTACAACGTTGTACTAGGCCTCAAGAGGGTAGGTCTATGTATTTCCTAACAAATTCTAAGTATAGTGAAAACTCTTAATCGTACGGCAAGAATGGTCACGATGGCGGAAATTAGGCTTCAAAGATTTGATAAGAAGCCGCCGGGCCGGCTTCGTACGTAAGCTAGCAACAATGTCCTCCCATACCAAGCTTTAGGTCACATACTGGTTGGTTGAGACAAACCGGGAGCCTTCCGTCGCTCCCTAGCCAAGCAACCCCCACGGCAGGTCTCTCGGGGAGTATCTATTAGAGAACGAGAAACTTGTGGACGTCAAAGTGCGCCACGTTTGCTTGGCGGTGGAAGGGCAAGCCTAGCTCGCGTATAATAGTTCCCAAAGCTTTGTATGTTATGTGTGGCCACTCATAAGACGTTTTAGCCTACCTTATCTAAGTACGTCATACTGTGTCGTTATAGTCAACGTACCACGGTGGGAAGGAAGTATCTTTACATGTCTGGACTGGAGCACGTCTACTACGCAGGCAAATTGACCATCAGCTTGGGCATCTCCGCTGATTCTGAGGTCATCGAGCTGCACTGGCCGCCTCAGCCGTTGGTCGCTCATTGCTCCGTTCTTGACTCGGTGATACAGACAATTGGAAACATATCTGGAAGAGCAGATGTTGATCTACCCCACTACAAGTATTTTTGTTCTACGTAGTTCATACTTTTTGATGTCTTCACCTTGTCCCCTCAGTGTTGATCAAGCCTCCCAGTCGGAGGTGGTAGACAATTATAAGGGGTCTTATACTATTTACCCTGAGAAAAAGCATTGCACTCAGCTTCGCCTCAAATCCTACGCTGGTTTGCGAGTCGAGTGTGAGATTGACGTAGCACACTACTCATCCTACACTATCATATGCAAGGTCCTCAAGTCTGGTCCGTAAATATTCTTGTTTCGTGGATGCAATCCAAATCCACCTGCTCTTGTTGCCCACTCCCCCATCTCCGGCTCAGAAAATTCAATATTTGCATCAGTCCCGAACCAGGTGGCCACTTCATCTAGTGATGGGATGGTTTCACCAATATGATAAATCTTACACACTTTGATGTCTGGATTATTCACAGTGTCGTTAAGTAAAGTACTCATCAACATGCGCACAACCTCATCCGATGACACGACCAGCGCTGGTCGGTGATTGAAAATTGGCCAGAAAGGATTGAGCTGTTGAAGGTGCTCAAGGAAGACTTCATTAGCCCACTTCGAAGACATAAATCCATACTACTTCAAGCCTCTTGTCGAGATCACGGTTATTGACTTCCAAACCATGGCGGTCCGTGACATTCGCAAGCTCCCCCTTATTTATCCATAAGCCCAATTACAATTAGAAGCTACAGCCACTCAGAAGCCTCGGAAACCTTAACGGGCCAATCAGAAGAGGCCTAGTCTAGAGAAAGAGACACTCTCATTGGCTCTTAGCGCTGGAAAACGTTCCGATTGGTCATAAATTAGCTATAAATTAACCATAAATTAGCTATAAATACTGGCCTTTGATTGGCTAGAGGGCCTCCCTCCAGCACCGGTTGCAAAGGATCAATTTTTCACAACAAAGAACCTTCAGTTGCCTTGAAACATATAAGAAGTACATAGCCAATTGTGTAAATTCTCTAGAATGGCCTGATTTCTAGGGTAATTCGCCCCAAACTTGGATTGGTGGCCTCGAAGCGCCCGATACATAGCGGATCAGGTAATGTGACTCTGTTTCGCTCCTCCCTTGCATCTTCCTTCAACGACGTTAGTCTTAGAAGTTACGATCTGCGAGGTACTTGATCGCTATGATGAATAATACGGCAGTCTGCTTGCTTGCTCGTGAAAAGCTGCACACCCAATGGATATAATAATCTCAATTGGCACATGAAGTTCGACGATCCTCATCTTGAAGTTTGGTTTCAAGGCTTTTACATCTAATCCATCCCTTCCGTCACTGTGAGATAGAAGAGGCGCGGGCTATTTTGTGGGCATGGGGACAGTGTTTGAAAACCAGGCCGAACATTTGATAGACTCCCACTAACCTTGAAGATGCTCCGGGTAGAATGATCACCGACGAACCGAGCAACGCTGGACAGAGAGCGCAAACGCGGTCAGATGATCGGAAAGACGTCGCTGTAACTAATTACTGACTGATGAGACTTGGAAGAGCCTAGGTCATCTCAACACAACGTCATCCGCTGCCCGAAGTGATAAAATTGCAGGTGCAAGCTGTTATGAACAACTCGACTAATGTGATATTTCAACACAAGGAAAGTGCATATGTTCTCTGACTACATAATGGGTCAAACGCAACGGTCCTCGGACGCAGTTGCATGTTTTTCTCAATCAGAACTCATTAGTTCTCGTATTAGATGAATGCCTAGATGCATACGTTTCTGTTGCCCACGGAACGAAATTCACGAAGAGCTTAACCATGAATCCATGTTTCATCATCTTGAAGAGCCTTAAAGCTGTAGTTTGATAACCATTTCAAGGGGCAACACTGAAGGGATCCGGTGTAAGTCAACAAGACAGTTATGCATATTGGTAGCAAGTGCTTTGGAAGTTCGATGCCCGAGGAAATGAATAATACTGAGACGGGAGTGCTGGGAGTGAAGCTTCGCAAGACAATATTGCATCTGCGTGTTGACTTTCCTTGCGTACCTCATACATTCGAAAGTGTAATGCTCCTTCACCTTTGATCATTGATGAAGAAAAACCTGTGAGCAAGAACAAATCCTGGAGTAATCAGGTCTTAATCTATCTCCCTCCCTCCTTGTCCGGGCCTCCTTTTCTTTCTTCCCACAATCACCACTACAAGAACAACAATAAGAAGAAGAAAAAGAAGAACGACTCTTCCTCTTCCACCCCCACCACCATTGCTGCCGTCCGATGTAAGTCCCCCATCCCACTACGTTGTGTATGACCAATTGTACCTTTGAGAACCACCTGGCCTTAGATCCAGCCTTGTATCTTCAATGTTTAGCGTCCCGGCTATGATTGCAGCAGCCTTTTGTTGTATTGAGACAGTACGTTACTAATTGATGTCAAAACAGGCCCGAATATCGCGGGTGCCGTCGCCACGCCCTCAACGCCGCCGAGCCGCCGAAGCCCGCTTTTTCGCCGTTGGGACACTTCTGGTGCAAGGAAGTACCACGCAGTACAACGTGGATCGCGCCTACGTGCGTCTGATTGCGGCGAGCGCGGCCGAAGAGGCTATCAGGCGTGGCTTTGGTCCCTTCTATGGCTGAAGTTGCTTGGTAAGTAATACCACTTTTTCGTCACAGCACATAGCACACCTGCTCAAGTGAGCGGGTCCAAGACGCTGGTCAAGCACCTTTCCGTGGTGTCTTGGATAAGTAAGACTGCTACTTCAGAAGATACGCACAGTCTGAAACTAAGACTTGACCGATACTGTTTCTTCCCCTTTCTATTCAATCCAGGCTTCCTCCTTGAACCTGTCCTTTGCTCAGATTTGTTGCAACGAGTTCGGTCGAAGTACAGGCTTTGCAACCTGAAGGTAGAATACCGCATCGCCATGACAATTGACTTAAACATTCAGAAGTTCCTCTACATAACAGCGTCCGCTTCCCCCATGTTTAAGCGCCACTGCTTCCCAAACTTGCCTCAATTGAGGGGGCAAAGTGAGACCCCAAGTGTCTCGCCAGGTCACAGCAGCAAGTAGGTGACGCTCTGTAACTTCAAAGAAACGGTTGGCATCTGCGATGAACGATGCCGACAGATGTTCAAGCTTCAGACTAGCTTTCGTAATCGCCTCCCTTACGTTGACATCTGGTATCTGGATGGGGTCGCAGTTGTAGTAATAGGGGAGTATCTCTCATCAAAGCTCTCGAGGAGTGTAATCCTCTTCAATCCGGATGGCCTGGCCGACGATTTGAACAATAACCGGTACCCTGCACACACTTCTCAGCATTTGAGTGATATCGGAAACCACAAATCCCAGACACACTATGAGTTGAAAGTCACGATAATATCAGCTCCGACATTTACAGTCATCTGTGCAGCCCTGTGCTGCGTTGCCATCGACCATGCCCCCATGGAGGAGTAGACCTTGGCGCCCGTGATGCTGGAGACTGTACATTTCCCGTAAGTCAGAAAGTTGATTTTATTGAAAATTCAAGTTTTACGTTTTTAATTTTCCCATGTTTAGAAGTATAAGTTATAGACGGAAGATGCATCTTACGTCGACAATAGCCTTTTTGCTGTTCCAGTAGTCTGTGCCTCTGATGACCTCAAGAAGTACATCCATCTGAAACACGCAACTTGGGTAGCCTTCGAAGCTGAAGACTGAGTTGATTTAGTATGTTGATTCTGGGGGTATTACGATTGCTCTCAGTGGACATTTTGCGATCGAGAATTGGACGATCGTCGGTTGAGGTGTTGCTGCTGGCTAATCAACTAAGTACTGTATTCACTGAAAACCTACCTACTTAGGTAGATATTCCAACTATCCCATGGGAAATACTTATTTTCTTTTTCTATAAAAGATCTACTATGTCATTACTAGTACGTTTGGAGTAAGGTCTTCGGATAATCTTCGAACCGAAATAACAGTTCAAGACTGATACGTAACCTACCTAAAATACACCATATTTAGAAAACTTGCATAGTACTTCCATCCCATCCTTTAAAAGAGATAATACTAAACAATATATGTTCAATTCTAACACCGTGCCTCTTGCTATGTAGAAACTACGAAATTACGGTATTTCAAGGGCTTATTGCGTCTCGGAATCAAGTTCTATGGTCGGGGTCCCTAGGACAGTCTCCTGTACCTAGAAAGGTTTAGCAGGTCTTGGCTCGCAGAGGACTCTTACTGCTGCCTGATACCGGGGGGTTTCTAGTAATATGGCCTAGGTATATCCGAATGACAGCTCTATCATTGTCATTTAGACTCACCTCACTCGATAAGTTGGCGACCTGATATCATTCCATGCGCGAGCGCATCAAATGATTCAAAATGTATTGGCCATGCTGGCCGTTGAGTGTTGCAATAGCTCAAGACACATTGACATTGTCAGCCGGAGCGCCGATCGAGGGGACGCGCTTAGGACTGTGGTATTGCTGATTCTCCTGGTGTTGCACGCTATAGCTATAATACCGGTCTTCTTTTACGTGAGTTCTACCTGACAGTCGGTGTTATCTAGTCGTACTACACGGCGAAGAAATTGAAGTCCGGACGCTGAGCTGAGCTGCTCGTTAGATCGCATATACTGTATACAAGGTCTTTCCCATCCTCACCATTGTCGAGAGTCGTCCAAGCTATGAAGCAATTCCGCTCCAAGAGGCCGGCGACATGAGCCGGGGACTAAACTCGCTACAAACTGAAGAACCCAGCTTGACCGCGCAGATGCCTCTCACTTCCAGCATCAGGCGCATGCATGAGTTGGTCAGGCAAACAGACCACATGTGGTTACGAAGACGTGGGCTGGGCGCTCTTGCTGTCTACAATCTGGCCAATGCGCTAGTCATAATACCCCTACGCACCGTGCCACTTGTTCCGGGTTTCGTTTGGAACGCGGTAGCAGTGCTATTGACGATACAGTTGCATACTGTCTGGGTGCACGTCATTATCACACCGCCGATGGCCAAGCCCTTCTGGAAGCGCGTCCTTCCGTTCTGGACAGTTTTCAAGGCGACTGCTACTGCTAGCTTGATATACTACGTGACGACTGAGCTCACGATATTCACGCCCTGGCTGGCAGCCCAGGCACTCAGGGCTCCCTTCGGCCTGAGTCAGATCCAAAAGAAACCGAGTGACCTGTGGAAGCTGCTCTTGTCAATCGGTCTTTTCGTCGCAATACAAGCGTTGGCGTGCGCCCCGGCGCTGGTGATCTTGACGCGCATCCAAGCATCACTCTTGCCCGAGGATGAAGAGACAATCGTGCCTGTCGATCGAAGCTTCGGGGTTGAGAAGGAGCGAGGAAAGCACGGCGAGGCAACAGGACTTTCAATTATCGAAGCACTTAAATCTTTCAACGGTTCCTGGATGCGGTTATATAAACTTTGCATCAAAATCTTCTTTCTTATCCTAGGATCCTTCGTAGGACTAGGCATCATTCTGGGGTTGGAATATCTGGCACTTAGGGCTGCCGGCATTCTAGTATGAGCTGCTTGAGTATTGGAGACTGCGCGCGTGTGTAATTATCTACTACTCGCTTATACCTATTTGACCTTCTAGTGCGCAAGGCTTCAATGCTAATACCACATCATTTATACACACAAAGTTTCGTCGATCTTACCAGTCTCAAGCAACTCTAGATATGGTTTTGGTGATTACATGCAAGTAATAGATATAAATTAAAAGGAGGCTAAATACCGACGACGATCTCGGGTTCATCAATGTGTTGATGTCAGCGAAGAACAAAGCCCTCGCGGAAGTTGCCTCGTAATGTGCTGGGATTTCCCATGCTGAGTAGCTAGGTATAAAATAGACCAAGGTTACCACACTATGTGAGCCTAGGCACTTACAATTACAACGGTATATGCGGAATGTTGACCAAAGTCGTAACCACGCGTATGAAGAGTTGTATGGCAATGACCTGACGCCTCGAAAGGCCTAGTGCAGTTGCCCTTAACGATTCGCCAGAGGATTCGAAGACCGTGAATCAAATTCCGGTCATGAATTCTCTGGTCGATGCCAATGTCATAATTCCTCATAAAGGCAGAGTCGCATTCCATTGGAGGAACCTATAACACCCTGCATCGACATCGACATAGCAGATTCTTGGCGGGTAGCGCGTCAGATTGGCCACATCGGCTCCCTTCGTACATCAGCCTGTAGTATGTGTGCCATGCCTGAAATAAAAATTAATTACATACCACATCGAAAAAGCTTCACGTCGAGTACAAGTAGGGGGCGGGGCGAAATTATCATCAGTTTCTCAGCATAGTTCAAAGGACACGGCGGCGATGCATATGCTGTGTGTTGGAGCACTTCTTACCGAGGAGAAGGGATCTATCACCCTGGTGCATTAGTGAGCTGCAGTACACCTCACCGGTTCGTGGGGGGTGGCAAGCCCTTGGCGAAGAGCTTCGCATCTCAACACATCTAGACCACAATTCCCGCGTGCAAGATAGGATCGACGGTCCCAAATGAACCTCGTGTTGATCATGTGCTTGATGCACCACTAAGCAAATCAAGAAGGTCCAGAATATTCTGCGAACGTGACGCTACCACACCCTGAAGACATCATAGCTCTGCTATGGGGCCTGTGTGGCCACCTTTTCCCAGGACGCTGAGAAGTCTTTTCTTTTTCTCCTTCCAACGTCAGAATATCCCCTAACTGTAGATATTCAAAATCATATGAGGATTCTACGGGAGTTGGCTGACGACATTATGACATCCTTTCTTCCCTCGTCGCCCATGCGTAACTTCCCTGTCTCCTCGTCTACTCTATAATTCTCCTCAATAGCTTACATGGTGTGATCATCGCCGGTAGTTATTCCGCCGCAGTATGCGGTTCATCTCCACTTTTACCGTTTTTCGCCACTCCCGCCGGTACTGTACTCTTTCTATAACGGGCCGAAAGTGACAACTTCCGCAAGTACCCAACGGATATCCACTTGCCCTTATTCTCACTTAGGGCCATCTGAAGGCAGCTGAGAAGGGCTGCATTCTGCGTTGGCATGTCTACATATGAATTGCTGAGGAAACCTTCACTACACTAATATTGTTGCGCATCAACTTCAAGATTGTAGAGCTGGCAAGCGTTTGGTATGCTCATCTTCAGAGTCCCCACTAACGACAGATGTGACCTACTCTACGCCTTTCAGCCCCGAAAGCCCCGAAATTGATATTTCCCAGAGTCAGTTTGTACTGAAGCGGCAGGGCATACCAAGTAGCCAATCCAAGCTTTGCCTTGAAGCACGGAAGTCTAGACCGTCGTTGCATCCTGCCTCGTTTAAGATTTCTTTTCGCTGTCAACAAGGATTTAAGGGAGCATGTATACCGCATAATGACGAACGATGCCCAACCAATTGAAGAGGTTGAATGAAAGCTCATACGTGAATTACTACCCATCCAACAACAAACTCATGTGGCCATGATTGGTCATTTCTGGGCAAAGCTGCAGCCTCATGTTCCCTCGGGGACAACGTTGTCTATAGAATGCAGGAAGAACGACCCGGCGCGGCCCATCCAACCTTTTTACGTGAAATCTTGCCGCACTCCTTGAGGGCTCCCTTATATGAGGTGCGGGGTGTTCACTGAAATAAGGCTTGGCACTGGGTTCAGGATCCAAGCGGGAGGTTTGTAAATGTGGAAAGCATGTGAACAAGTATCTCAGCAAAGGTAAATTTTCAGCGTTCTCAAGCCGTGATAACAGCGACTAAGCGTCTTCACCGATGCATATTCACCCCTTAACTGAAGAAAGTATGACTCTGTGTATGAAAAAGGGGGACACACCTGGACTAGGGTAATTTAACTCACTATCGAGCTTTGAATTCACTGTCATATTCAGACTAATTTCCCCCATAGCATAATTACCGATTCTCTGGACACTCCCTGTGTATTGTATTATGCTGAAGTGTTGACTAACTGCCGAATCAGTGATGTAGTAAGCTTTACGCCGTAGAACAGTCATAGAGAGCAGATGAGTTTAAATATAGACTTCATTGACAAGAAATAGACATCAATCCATAGCTGTATAGTGAGTGATACTTAATATAATCCAATCCAATATTACCTCAAAACAAGACATTAATCACCCAATTCAGCTACCTGCATCTCTACGCATAATGAATTTGTAATGTTCCCTCCGTCGTCCACCAACAGAACTGCAGGGGGATGTTCCATTGTTGTATTATTGTCCCCTGACAAACTCAAGTGGTTCTCATGTTTAATTGATGCACTAATGACGTATTGATTCTTGTTGGCCAAAATCTTTGGATGAGACCGTACCGCAGCACGTCGTCCTGTTCATGCCTCGCCACTAACCCCGCTTCCAAACAACTTCAGGGAGTATATTGTTATCAGAAAAGGGGCACTATATCGTAATATTATGCGCCGGGGGGTTAGGAAGCTCGATACCGAGAGTCTATATAAAGGTCACTCATCACGCACGGTACCATCTTTCTATTTTAGTGGCAGTAGAATCAGGCAAATTCTCACAAAGATATCTAGTGTTGCTTCTAGGCAACGATATCGCCTTATCTAAACATTTAGCATTGACAATTATTGCTTCATTGCCCCCTTTTCGGTTTTCTTCGACTCTGAGACTTTGCACTGCACTTTTCCCTTATTCCCTTCCTAGCAGAATGAGAAACAAGTAAAAAAGATAAGAAAGAATAAAAACCTTCACCATGCCTGTCGACGCTTCAAACTTATCCAGTGAAAAGTATGGTTACGACTTTGTCGTAGCCACAACTCAAGCCAGTATTAATTCGGGGCTTCTGGCTTTCTTAGCTGAGGGCGGCCAACCAGTGATGTATTTTTGTTTCCTAATTGATCCCACGGCTGGAGCCCCGAACATCCAAGCCACCCTCGAAGAGGTCATAGAAAAGACAAATGGCGTGAATCCCTTCGATATCCCTGCTGGGACGCCTTATGATGATCCTAGGATAGCGCCTGTTACTACTGCCATGTTCAATATTGGAATCAAGATGCAAATTGGCCTCCCTCCAGGCATCTTACCCAAGAATTTACCGCCTATGGTGACGCTTGGAGATAGCGCTAGCGATGTAGCAGTGAAGCTCTACTGCTCACAATTCACAATCATTCAGAACACACCTCCAAGCGGCTGGGGAAATCCCGGCACTTGGAATGTTTGGACTCAACCACTGGGTACACCGTGGTACATCAATGCTGAAGTTGACCTCGTAATGGCAAATCTGGACAAAAGTCTGGACACCCCTTACTTCAACAACCACCCTGATGAAAAAGAGGCACTGAAGCGACAATTGGAAAATCTTTCGGCTACCGCTTTTAGCCTGCAGCAACTGCTATTCGACCTTGACAACGCAGCACTTCAGGATGTTCCATCTATTGGCGGCATACCAGCTGACTCCAACGCAGAGTATGTGCTTACGAAGACCTGGACAAATCTATACAGCAAAGCCGCTAAGGAGCGCGGATGGCCACTGCTATCAGTGTCCGCGACAGTGCAAACACCAGATCCCTCGCAACTTCAGATGACGGCGTTCGAGCGACGTATGTACCCCTGAAATCATCCTTTTCTACTCATCGCAATTTAGAGAAAATTTATCATATTGAAGCGTAGCCGATGTATCTAGGAGTATGCAGCAGTTCTAAGAGCCCATCTAGTTTTCCTCAAGGAGTAGTTACTAACTCTAGCGAGCTACAGAGGTTTCCCAACTCAAAGACGCCAACGGTGTGGTAATCAACAACCCCACAACGGAGCAAACAAATGTCACCACGCTAGACTACCTCTGCGCTGCCAACAACAACAAACTTCCGGGAACCGCAAGTTTTAGCTGGAACTGGGTGCTCCCAACGGAGGTAGATAATGAAAGCGGGGCGATCTCGGTCAACCGATCTACCCTGGCAGGTTAGTTCTCTGGAGTCACTTATTCTCCTTTTAGTCGGGTTTCGGGTCACATTCTTCCTGCTTACTCTCAAAATATTAACTGGGCACCTTTCCCTATCTGACATTTACTGACTCCAGTATGTTAAATATATAGCCCACTTCTTGCCCCAGATCATCCCGATAGCCAGAAATGGCATGATCAAAATTGAGCCCACTGCCACAGCCAACCCAATTTCCGTCTCAGGCAGTGTCTTACTGCATTTGACATCCTATCAAGAGCCCACCAAAGCTGAAGTCACTGCGTCAGGCGAGAATGTTATCCGCCTGGAGTATAACTGGAAGCAGCTTTCCGAGGATTGGGCCGGTGCTTCTTACTGCGGCGTTGAAGTGGCATCTACTTATGAATGCGATGTCAAGTTCATCAACTCTACTATCACGGTGGTCCAGCATATCAAGATTTACATGTGGCTGTGCTTCGATGCTACCTCCGAGGATTGTAACGTCTATGACATGACACGGACTGACACTTACACAACCTCCGTGTCCCAGACAGGCGGCTTACAGATCGCCTTCAGCGGCACGAGTCTGAGGGATGATTCGGAAAACCCCGATGCGGGTGGCTTTATCAACTTTTTTACTGGTATTGATACCGCAATTACTAGCATCAAGGACAAGCTGCATGATATTGAGCTCACCCAGCTAGATGCCGTCCCGTTCGACCAGTTGCAGGATTTCATCTTCCCGGGCTCCAAGGTGTTCACGTACAAGTCTGTCGACTTTTCCAACTACCAGGACCTGGTGTGTGCTATAACTTATGTAGACCCCAGCCAGTCGAAACGCAAGCTCCGTGAACTCAGGGCGACCGACGCCTCGGCTGCCGCGGGGGCGTCTCCTGGGTTTACGCTCACTCATTCTTCCGAGATGATGGAGAATTATGCCCAGGGTCAAATTGTATCGCCAACGGAAAGATTCGAAGCTCTCCAAGCTTCCAATGGCCTTGCGCTTCTCTTCTCCATCGACACTTCGGGAGCCTTGCGCGTCATCAAGGAGCAGAGTGGTAAAGCGAAGACCGGATGGGTTCTTAGCGACCTGTCTTCTTCCCTCATCTCATCGCAGTTCCCAGGCGCTAGCAATGTGAGCGTGGATACCTTCGATGCCGGACAGAGCGCGCTGGACGGGACTATCAGTCTCGCTCTAGCCATACAAGATGGCACCACAGATTACCTTTTTATCTCGCTGGGCAACAGTAGCTCCGATACATCGTGGACTTCTAACCCGTCCTGGACGCGCGTCAACTTTGATGCTGTTGCCGAAAATCCGTCGGCGATCTCGATTGTCAGCGTCATGTTCACCGAGACCATGTCCGGCTTCCAGTTTCTTATAGTGGACATCGACCGGCTCGGAGGCTCCAGTAAAAACATTGCTCGATATCATGTTGACCCGGCCAAGTCCACTGGGCGCTATTGGGTCAAGACGGATGTGCCGGTTGACATCGAAGGTGGAAGCTATCAGAGCTGTGTTGGCCAAGTCAGAAACGGCTACGTCGATGGCGTCTATACATCAGGGCAGACTGCTGGTGAAGCTCAACTGGTCTATGTACCCATTCAGAATGTCTTCGGCGAAGGCCCAGCTTTACCAAGACGCTTAGGCTTGCCTGGAGGGGCACTGCCGTCTTCAATCGCTACTGCTCGCTATTCGGATCCCTCGTCCGAGTTCTACACATCCACGGACCTCTTCGCTATTAGTGGTACAACGCTTTATCGATTCGCACCAGATAAACAACAAGATAGTGCCACGGCACAACCCCTTGTTGTCAGTGATACGTTATCTGGTACAGATCAGCTATTCGCCATGACCCAAGGGGGTGTGACAACCCGTAAGTCATTTTTTAACTTGGCACAGTGTCGTAGGCTAGGAAACGCAATTACTAACAGAAAGCTTAGTCTGGGGTACTAATTCAAGCAACGAGGTGTTCTACATCTCATGCCAAACATCACAACTCTCCCAGCCCGGCTCCTGGAGCGCAGTCGTACCGATTTTGAAAGGAATTGAGCACATATCGCCATACACCAACAAGATCGACGGAGGCAATACCGTCTTCGCTGCGGGCAAGGGTAAGTTCTGGCGCTTGGCACAAGCATCTCGCACGAATGCCAAGGTGTGGCGATCTCAGGAACTGGCGATTCCTGCGCCGGCGGATGTGAAACCAATAGCGTTTAACTCCTACACTACCACGATAGTAATCAACAACGACGATCAATTGCCCGTTGCGAATGCCAATGTGCAAGTATCAGCCGATTCGGCCACTCCGCTGTACATCAACGGTCTCTACTACGTCGTCGGTCCAACGCCTGTGAAAGTTTCTACGGATAAGTCTGGCACATTGACCATAGTCGAAGCATCTAACGACCTCAATGCTGCAATACTCACAGTTGCGATTGAGAATGATATTATCAGTTACATCATCGATCCGATGAACTATGCTTTTGACAAGATTGCTGCCCTCAACTCCGAAGATGCTCTTCGCAAAGCTTCGTACCCAACAAAGACTACGGCTGGAGGGTATGTCGGAGATCCAGGCTATGCCCCCCTGATTGACTCTTCAACAAGTCAAGGCGATCTGCAAGTAGTGGCCTCCAGGATGGGTAGCCTCAAGGGCGTATGGGACGGCGTGAAGCCGCCGTCTACCACAAGCGCACGGAGGTTGAAACAGACCCATCCAGAGGTAGTCCCCGCGACGCAGTTCCTCGCGTCTCCGCGATACAAGGATTTTCTAGACGATATCGCCATGGCAGCGGGTGATCTGTTCCAATGGCTCAAGTCCGGCGTTGAAGCCTTTATCGACATCATCCAGGACGCGGCGACAAATGCGTGGCACTTCATCGCTGAGATCGCGGGCAAAGTGTACCGCGCTGTACTGGACACGGTGGACGCCATCGCCGGCGCTCTCGAGTGGATATTCAACGTCATCAAGACGGCCATCGAGGACTTGATTGAGTTTGTCAAGTTCCTCTTCGCCTGGGATGACATCACGCGGACTAAGGACGTCTTGCACAACGTCTCGCGGCTGTACCTGCAGTACCAGGTCGATGGACTCGGTGCCGTAAAGACTCTCTTTGACAATGAGATCGTCGAGGTTGAGAAGACGCTGAGCCAATGGGCCGGATTGGGAGACTGGACGCCCCTAGGCGACGTAGCCTCGAAGCCGCCCGGCGTCAGCGCGACCAGTCCAGCGAAAGACCAGACAGCCTCCTCGATGTCCTTCGCAAACCACTTCAAGAACAACTTCGGCCAGATGACGGTCACAGAGACAAGAGCCACAGCTGACATAGTCCAAGACACCATTGATGCCCTGCTCACGGCCGTGTCGAATGAAGGGGCAGTGCTCAGCGCGGTATACACCAAGCTGCAAGAGGTAGCCACTAACATCACCTCGCTAAGTGTCACAGACGCCATCAAGCAGATCGCAGCCATCCTTGGCGAAGGCATGCTCTCATCCGCGCGCGTCGTCATCGACGCGCTGCTAGACGCACTCTCGGCCGTAGCCAACACCGTCCTCGACCTGCTCGACACCAAGATCTACATCCCCATCATCTCAGAGATCCTCGAACTCATTGGTGTGCCCAGCATCTCTTTCTTCGACCTGTTCGCCTGGATTGGCGCTGTGAGTTTCACCGTTGTCTACAAGATCGCCAACGGTGAGGCCCCGTTCCCCGACAATGACAACGTGAACGCGCTGAAGTCGGCATCAACCTGGGAGGACCTCGCGGGACTCTTTGGAAAGACCGTCGATGGCGCAGCTAAGTCCAGCGCCGTGACGCTTCCACACGAGCTCGCGAAGATTGTGCACATCGCCGGACATGCCACTTCTGGCTTTACCACCCTCGTAGGATGCTTCCTGGTCGGCTTCGAAGCAGAGTCTCCTACCGGCGACAACCCCTTCGCTCTACCAGCTGCGATCTTGGGTGGCGTAGGCTCAGCATTGTCCGGAGCAGCTGAGTTCCTCGTGCCCTCGTTGCCCGTGGAGAACACGGCCGTAAGCGCCGTAGCGAAGGCCTGCACGGCAGCGGGCCTCGTGTCCACCATTATCTTCAGCGGTCCGGTACAGGGCAAGCTGGCCGTCGCGGGTAGTGGCTTCTCGGCGCTCGCCGTCAACGACGGGCGCGCCACGAGCGCCATTGTTGACTCGATCCTCGTCATCCCGGAGCTATTTGTCACGGGCTGGCACCTCTATGAGCTGAGCCAGAAGCCCGCCAGCACAGAGCAGGCTGCGGCCATCGTGGGCGAGGTGGCGAACCTGACATCCGATGGGGCGAGGATCTCATATGCTATTGCAGTCAATATCAAAGAACCCCTCATGAAGCAGAGGGCCATTATCGCCATGCTAGCTTGTAGGGTGGTTACCGGTGGGTTGCAAACTGCGGAAGCCTTTTTGGTAGAGTAAGTATGAGCGGAATGCGTCTTGATTGATCGATCGGTAAAAGCGTATAGTGAGTAGGTTCGCAGATGGGTCACGATGGCTCCGCATGCAACGCTAAATTGTAGTGATTGAACACTAACTATGACTTTCATTTCCTTCATTCGATATATCTCTGCACCTATGATAATCCGTGCAGTGCAGAGGATGCGGAACAGACAAACCGGTTGAGGCCATAATAGGTATTGAGGACTAATCACATGTAAGTTGGGGGATCCTGAAGAATGGAAATTTAATGATTCAGCCAAGAACATGGGTATTCTGCAGGACCGTCCAAATCTCATATCTTATAACGCTTAACTATTCTCCTCGCGCAGATCCTCGCCTACATCTAGCAGAGTGACTTAACAGTGGATGGAGTGCCTAGGTATAATATGTTAGTTCTTATGAGTTGATCATTTCATTATCTTTCATGACGTCCCTAAGCAGTGGTTTCGATTTTCGTGTAGGGCTATCAAACCGCAGCTTTTGCGCCACGTCATCTAGCATCTCGTCGTCATGCTGACACTATAGAGCTTGACCTGGGCGCAGAAGAAACGCAGTAGAAACTCTTGAGGTTGGTCAATTGTCGTTTCATTGTTACCCTACCGTATATCCTTTAGCGAATCAAGCGATGTGATGAGCTTACCCCTATCTACTACTACCAATCATTGTCTTGCCCGCCATGCAGCAGTTGATGAGTGTAGCAATTGATGATCGTGTGCCTACGAAGTAGTATCATGTTATTCATGTGATCGAGAAGATAAAGAGTTCAAATATTGGAATGATTGCGACTTCTTCATTTCTCGCGGACCTCCTGTCTTGTACTACGTTCAACATATCCCCGCAAGCAAGAGATAAAAAATAATCAAAGATGATATCCCTCCTAATGGAGAAGTCGATGGGTATTGGATTTATCCATTTGGCTTGGGGAAGCTTTCTACTATGGTATCTGATTTCGTCCATCATCACCTGGTACAGGCTGCGACATGTTCCAGGGCCGTTTCTAGCCAAATTCTCCTATTTATGGCTTGCCAGGACAGCAGGGGGTACTCAGCAACGGTACGTATTAAAGCCTACTGTGCTGACTGTGAGACATTGGTCTTATCAGAAAGTTTTATTGTTTTCCAGAACTTACTATTGCCACAGTATGTCATGACATCTTGAACCCAAAAATGTGGTTACCATAATTGCGAAGTATGCTGCTAACAGACTGGGCTAATCCGCTTTTGACATACAAGACTATGTCTATCGAGACCTATGCAAAATGTATGGTCCATTGGTCAGAATTGGCCCAAACGAGCTAACAACGGATGATCCTGAGTTCTTAAAAAGAGCTGCCGCTGTTAGGGGCGTGTACGGTAAGGGTCGGTGGTATGTAGGGACCAGGTTTAATCCGTACCGCGATGTGATGTTTACTACACTGGATATTCCAGCACACGACAAGTTGAAGTCTCAAATAGGAGCATCATTCAAGGGGCGAGAAATCCCACTTCTTGAGCCTGGAATGGATGAGCAAGTGAAAGCACTGATTGCCAATATTCGACAAAACATGTCGAGCAATCCCTCCAGTGTTATCGACCTAGCTCCCCTAATGAGCTACTTCACGATGGATGTGATCACAAAAGTAGCCTTTGGACAAGAATATGGGTACCTCAAGGCTAATGAGGACCTGTATAGCTTTCTCAAGGAGGTTCGCGATAATTGGCCAAAGTTTGCCTTGATGGTTGACATCCCGCTTGTTCGAGATATTCTGCTCAACCCGGTGTCATTAAAACTTTTTGGCCCATCAGTGACTGATTCCCAGGGTATGGGCAAGCTTATGGGGTAATAGGATATATACGCCGGTGAAAATGTGTAGTTGGCTGACTAATTTCACAGGATAGCACGAGAATATGTTAGCAAGAGATATGATCCAGGCGCAATGGTTCAGAGAGATCTCCTGGTAAGTCTCGCTAGTGAAATCGAAGTTTAGAACGCTTATCTAACAGGTCCAAAGGGCTCATGGATCCGTAATGGCCTAACCAAAGATCAAGCTGAGGCAGAAGGTCTATTCTTGATTATCGCGGGGTCCGAGACAACGGCCTCGGCTCTTCGTATTACCATGCTTCATATCATAACATGCCCTCGAGTATATATCCAACTCAAGCAAGAGATACGTGATGCGGTGATCGATAGAAAAGTTGACAGCCCGATCAAGTTTGAAGAAGCCAAACGGCTGCCGTATCTTGAGGTGCGTTTCTAAAGACTTCATATAAAGTAGTGGCTGATGCGCCATTAGGCTGTTGTATATGAGGGGCTTCGAATGCGTCCACCTGTTCCTGGTCTCTTTCCTAAGTCAGTTCCACCAGAAGGCGACGTGGTAAATGGAAGTTTTATACCGGGCGGTACGGTGATCGGGATGAACACGTCGTCTATCTTCTCGTCAACTGCCCATTTTGGCGAGGACGCAGCCATTTTCCGGCCAGAACGCTTTTACGAAGCCGATGATCAGAAAAGGACGGAGTTGGAAAAGATGGTGGAGCTTGGATTTGGTTACGGTAGATTTCAGTGCTCGGGAAAATCAGTAGCATTCATGGAATTGCACAAGGTTTTGTTCGAGGTTCGTACTTGGTTTATGTGAGAAGTCTATGGCTGGACTGACGCCCTCGTCTAGTTGCTTCGCACTTTTGACTTCCAAGTGGCCAGGCCAACTAGTCCGTGGAAATCTCGGAGTTATAGTGTTTTCATCGAGAAGGATATGTGGGTAAAGGTATCCGAGGCGGAAAAGATTAACTGATAAGTTGCTGCGCACCGAAATGACATGGCACAGGTGGTGTCGGACAGAGATCTCCATAATACTGTTTGCTGGACGGAACAAAATACCGTCACACGCTTGTCCCTGGCTGTCCATAACGTTCGCCAGCCTTAAGATGTCACTTGTTTTCTGTTGCTGCTTTTACGATATGGGAGGTTATACTGCTGTTTTTCCATAATTTCTCGTTCCGGCTCGTTGGCTCAATCCTGGGCGCTATCTGACAGATGCTTCTATTATATCGTTTTTGCCTGGCGCAGTCGTCACCTGTATCATTCTGAATAATAACCTGTTTATGATGATCTCACGGCCTTAGGGCTACTATTATAAGCCTACAGCTACAGACGATCATGCAACAATAAGTGTCAATATAGTACCGCACGGTTGCTGTTCCCGCACTGTCTGGTCTTTCTGAGAAGAATTTAACTTTCTTTGGAATATCAATGATTCATACGCTACTACTATAATGTAGATAATTCCTAGTACTTATTTGAAATTATTCTACTATTAAGACACCCAAATTATTATCATTAATAGATCACTTATTTTATCTCACTCAAAGCAATCTTTGAGGCGTATTAGCAAGTGCCTCCGGTATTCAGTTTTGGCTGCTCCCTTTTATTTCGCCTCCTTCCAGTTAATAACCCAGTTCCCTTGTATGCCATGTATTCAAAAAGCCACCACTCAGATGGATTCTTCCAGGTAGGGTTTAGGTCTTCAAGCCTTTCCCCTTTTTCTTTCCAATTTTTATCGCTTCGCATATCTTCGATCACCTTTGTACGCCAGTAGTTGTACACCTGTCCAATAGATCCCAAGAGTTTCTCGAGATTGAAGGCGATAAGCAAGGTTACCAAGCCAACAATTACCGAGGTGATAATAAAGGGGTTTCTCGTACTACCTTCATTAATATTTGGGATGGCCCAGAGCGCCTATCCAGTTCTAAATCAGTATTGTTCACGGGACGGTTATGCGAAAACGTTCGTAAATAATAAGAGAGTAAGTTTGTGGAACTGACAGCACAATATGCTAAGGGGAGATAAAAGATGCTGACATATGTGAGCAGCATGACATTTTGTCCCAGTCTAGTTGAGATTCTGGTCTCCGTGATTGAAGCCCATGCAAATTCCTAAAGATAATGATGAGCTCCGGTCTCTCAAGAAGGCAGTCAAGTACACTCACAATTTGTAGGAGATCTCTGCTTGTTTGGTCTAATTGGCCGATACGGGTGTTGGTGTTTTGTTCAAATTCTTCTATAACTGACTGTAGGTCCTCAGGGGTATTATTTGCGTTGAAGTATTGACAGTAGTCCGTAACAAACTCCTTCGCACCACGGACCTGATCTTGCAAGATGCTTCGAAGCTCAACCCATTTTTGCGCATCCTTTGCGAGACGACGCATCAGATCGGGACTTTTGCCTTCGGATCGAAGCTGATCAAGACGCTAGATTGGATTTCTAGTTAGTATGCACCATTAATGTGGTTAGTAGGGTTGGTGTTGCTGGTAGCTCACGCTTTCAGTTAGGTGCTTGTCAGCCCGCTGACATAGGTCTAGCCATATTCTACTTAAATAGAGTAGAAACTGCTTGAAGAAATCAAGACCGTCGCTTGGTATCCAACCATTTGGCAGCATACTGAAGTAAGCCATTGACCTCCATGGCTCGTTATTTGGATCTGTAGGCCTTACTATCTTCCAAGCTATGCTGCATTTGACTCCCTCAAGCATACTAAAGTGCTTGCTCGATAGGCTCTGATCGTAGGGAAACCAAATAGAAACGGAAACATCAACGCCATGACCACCATCCCAGTCGTAGAAACAAGTTCGCAACGTATTAGGCGCCAGACGCTGTTTCGGACTGATTATTGGCACCTTCAACCAGAAAGACTCATCCGCACATGCACTGGGGGATGTTAGGAGCTATAGGCATAAAAGGGGCATAACATACAATAGGTGCTTTTCGTTCTTAGGATACGCTAAGGGTAATTCCTCCCCCGGTACGAACCGCACACTTATCATTTTATCATGATCTTCAGATAGCTGAAGAACATCTGTCGGTTCTTTCCTATATGTAGCACGCCATTGTTCGATTGTGATATCTGTCGGCTGTGCCATATATTCAAGCAGTGTTTCAACGAGCTGGGGATCCTTGCGTTGAATAGCTAGCCGGAGCGGAGTCATACCCCTCTTGTCGCGAGCATTGACATTAGACCCAACATAGAGAAGAAACTCGACCAGCGCCGGCTTCCTTTCCTGGATGGCGATATGCAATGTGATATTATCTTTCTGAGCGAGGTGCTTCGCCACTTTCTCGTGCCTCTTTTCCGCTGCATACCAGAGCGGTGTCCGTTGGTTGTGATCCCAAGTAACTGGGTTAGCACCGCCCTTCGCAAGCAACAGACTTACCACTGTTTCGTGGCCATTCTCTGCAGCCCAGGACAGGGGCGTCCGGCCATTCGAGTCCTGGAACTCTAGATCGAGTGTCTCGTTTTCCAGCAGCAAGCTTGTTATTTTACCATCGCCGTTTTTTGCAGCCCACAATAATGGCGTTTGTAGATTTCGTGTTTTGAAGTCTGCATGAACGCCGTTTTTTGCAAACAGTAGACTTGCTATTTCACTATGTCCATTTTCCATAGCCCATAATAGCGGTGTCCGGCCGCTCGAGTCTTGGGGGTTTGGATCAATGTCAGGTTTCTTCAGCAGAGCCTCTACTATTGACCTATAACCATACTCAGCGGCCCACGATAGAGGTGTTCGGCCGCCCGAGTCCTTGGTATTTGGATTGACGCCGTCTTTTGCGAGCAATAAACGCACTATCTTGCTTCCATCCTGGCCATTATCCGTAGCCCAAGATAACGGCGTCCAACCGTTTTCATCTCTGGAATCTGGGTCGACTCGGGTATCTGCGAGTAGCAGCTTAACCACTGCTTCGTGTCCCTTTCCTGCGGCCCACGATAGGGGTGTCCGACCTTCCTGATCCTTATAGTCTGGTACAATGTGGTCTTGTGCAAGCAGCATCTTCACCACTGTTTCGTGGCCACCTGCAGCAGCCCATAATAACGCCGTACGGCCATCTCCCACGTCCTTCTCATTGACATCTGCGCCCGCTGTCAACAATTGGTATACCACACTTTTCTCTCCTTCTTTCGCGGCCTCATGTAGAGGAAAGTGCATAGCCATTTTCTAGATTTGATTGGGTTAGTGAGTGGACCTGCGACGATGGCTGCCGCAGAGATGAACAATAGAATGTACAAGTCAAAGCCACAAAGAGTCAGGACGAGGCGAACCCAACTATATTGGAGTATAAGTCAAGAAAACGAAACAGAAATGTACGATATTTTACGATATTGTCCCGATGTAAGGGCATCCTCGTGGAGAAGATGGGTTACGCCATAATTTTACGGCTACGACATGCTGACCATCAGCAAACGGCAACAAATCCCCTCCAAAAAGGATTCCATCAGGGATGCAATACTTCTCGTTTAGATGATTATCATGATCACGATAGGTAAATAAAGGTGCAGTTATGGTGACAAAACCTTGAGGCAGGGTAGGTAATGAGTTTTTCATTTCAATTACACGTTAGGCGAAATAAGCCGCCACAAGACCGATTGGGCTAGGAGCATAAGCCGTGATAGCGTTTATGTATGTCTTTCAGGCAGAAGACCTAGGTAGGAGTTAGGGTGCCATGACCAGAGGGGGCATATAGTCAGGTTAGGTTCGATTCCTTTCAGCGCTATATGGTTATTCGCTTTTGGCTCATCTGTAGGAAGCAGTCATTATACTTATATACCCATGTATAGAGGCCATGTACCTACCTACTTCAATCACACCCTCGACCACACACAAGACAGTCTCATTAGTATTATAGATGAAATGATCCTTGTTACACTCTCTTTAACAAATATATATATATAGAGTAGTTAAGTGACTATTAGTAATTGGCGAAAAGTCCCACGACTACTGGACAACGCGTGGTATAAGGCTGCAAACCTGGGATGCTTTAGATAAATATCAGCGACAGGGCAATGGGATCTCATGAAAGCTGATCTGAAAGTATGGTATATCTATACGCGGATCATAGGTTTTACGGCTTCCCCCATTTTAAGCCAGAGTAGTATTTGGGGGAAGAGTCCAGGAGCTGTGTAAATGGGACACATCCACAGGCCCTAACAAAAGGCATGCTCTTCGCCGCGTCATCCGTAATACATCATACTACGAATGTCGTCTGTTGATATGTAAATTAGCAGTCTACTCCTCTGAGAATACAATCTATGTATGCCAGATGACGGTTGAACTCTCGTGGCCGATGCAGTGTAATTCGTCTATTGCGGTAAATAGGGATGTATGCTATCTGTCACGGAATGACATAAGGAGTGCAGTACTATGCCACTACGCCACCAAAAGGTAACGACGAGTTATCAAGTCGAAGGCTTGACGTCTCTGCACTCACTATATAGTACTGTACTGTGACACTATCTAAGCTATCGTGGGTATTTTATTCTACACCAGAAAACGCTGATTCTTCCCCCCACCACTTAAGAAACTCCTGCATCCTTTGGGTTCTTTCCTCTGCTAGTTGTCGTCCGATATCTGTCTTCATCATGCTCTGAAGCTTCAAGAGCTTGTCATGAAAGTGTTGAATCGAGTCAGCCATGGAAGCCTTGGTCCTCGCTCCAGTGAAGGTGAAGACTCGGCCGATACCGATGCTTCCAATGGCGTCAAGACGATCAGCGTCTTGAACAACAGCAAGCTCTGGGTACAGCTTGATGAGCTCCTGGACGCGAGCGGGATCCTTGATCTCGCTGGAGTAGCTGACACCCAGGCAGACGGTCTGGACTTTCTTGGCTAGTTCTTCAGAGGCGCCATACGAGATGAGAAGGTCATTCACTAGGCACGAGGCATCTTCTCCTGGCTTTAGGTACTTTTTATCGCCGACATCATGAAGTAGGGCGGAGAGAATGACGACTTGCGCGTCTCTCTCGGATGCATTGTCGGCATGGGCGTGGATGTACTTGGCAAGGCCGAGGACACGTTGAATATGATTGAAGTCATGCGAACCATCGTAGTTTGCCATGTAAGCCTCTACATACTTGGTTACGGAGGTGATGAGTCCCTCGTTTCCAGGCGCGTCTATTGAAGCCATGGCGATCCACTTATCTGCACAGACAAACGAGCGACAGTTGCGTTAGCGTGTGAAATTAAGCGCTCGCAGGGACCCTGGCTGGTGGGAACAGCTCACGAGACTACTGCTTATGAAGGTTATACAGTAACGAAGGCGATATGCTGGGGGGGGGGGGGGGGGGGGGTTGGCGAATACCCGTTTGGGAAAGTATAAACCGAATAAAACCGGCCACTTTTAGGGGATTGGCATTAATTTGGTAAAAA